>NW_020455588.1:2921374-3078053 GCF_003342845.1 Nothoprocta perdicaria
TTTTTTTTTTTTTTTTTTTGGAAATATAGTGCTTTAATATATGGTGTAGCTTTGGCATAATTTGCCCTTAGTAAAAGGAAAGTTAGCTCTGATTTTTTTTTTTCTCTTCTAAAATTTTCTTTTACTAATGAGACCTGCTATCTTCTGTGTTTCTTAATTCACGTGGTAAATTGACCAGGCTCCCATTCTGGTATTTAGATCCTGTGAAAAGATCGCTATTTTCAGTAAACAGTGCTTTCAGTGAGGGTAAAAAGTTGCTGATTACCTTCAATCTCACTCTGTTATGCCCTTCAACTCAGAAGAGTATTAGAGAATGATATAAGTAGTAAAAATAAAATACAATTAAAAATCCCCTCCCAGTTATGCAAGTGCAGCTCTCCATTAGTAGTTAAAGATTGAGGGAATTTTGCGAAAATATCTAGGTGGTTAGTGAAATAATAAAGTTGTTTTAGTGGTTAGTGAAATAATAAAGTTGTTTTAGTGGTTAGTGAAATAATAAAGTTGTTTTAGTGAGATACAGCTTAGCAAGAGCATATGTATTTGGCAATTTATATCTATTTTTCATTAATCTTTCCTTCTGTCTCTTAATTTCTTTTCTCATTTTATTTGGATTTTCTTTTGTTCACTTGAACTGTGCTTATTATAATCTTTCTATTTACTATGAAAAGTAAATTTGAGAAATCCAGAGATTTACTTGGATTATCTTCTAAAAGAAGAGAGGAGAAATAGAGAACTCTATATGTTAGCAGTGAATTGTCATGAAATGAGAATATTGCTGATGCGATTTGGCTCACAACTGTCAAAGATGATTATTTAGATAAAATCATAATAGAAAAAAATCAAATCTCTGAGAAGGTTTGGGGCTGGTTCTGTCACCAGCTGTGGTTTGCTGCTTTGGTGGTTGTGTTGCTCCCAGGCTTCTGTCAAATGCTTTTATGTTGTGCTTGGCAATGCCCCAAGTGTTGCAAAGGACCTGGGTGCTCCTGTTGGTAATGCTGTTTTAGTCGGCGTGGGTGATCAAGGTGAGCTAATACTGTTTATATACTCGGTATCGTCAGCTTGAGAGCAATGCAATGATGAGTATAATGATGTCCATTTCCAGTACAGCTTGCATTGCTATATCAACTGAAAGAAACAGGAGCCTTACTACATTTATACGAATTATGATTTGTATAAAAAAAAAAAAAAAATCTGTTGGAAAAAACACATGACTGATAAGGTGGAGGGAAGGAGAAGCAGATGGAGGTATTCTGTTTTTGTATATCATTTGCTGTTAAGACCGAAGCTGGAAAGGGAGATAGGCCTCCTGAAAGTATTTGCATCCAGCTGGGCTACTCTCATGCATCCTAATCCTGGTAGGGATTCATGAAGGGAAAAAGTCGAAGCAGGAAACATAATGATCTTTAACCCGCAAGGACTGTCGTTAGCCAACATATATCAAAACAAATGCCGCTTTTTCCCTTCAGAAAGAAAGAACTTGATGATAATTCATGTTCTCTCTGTCACATGTGTATTGTGTGTATACGAGTCCCGTCAGTCAATATAAATTACATCGGGGAGTTACGGCCTCACAGCACATCCTACTTTATACAGATAAAACAGAATAAGCAAGAGTAATAGCAATTAGCTTAATAGAGAATCTCTTAGATTACAGAAAATCCCATGCCTTTGTGCTACTCGCCCAAAATTGGTGCACTGGAAGTATCTTATTTAGATAGTTTCTTTGTTTAAGGGATATTTCCTTCAGAGGGCCCCATTGCGTTGTTCAGCAAGATCTCACTTGCTGCAGCAGAAGCCATGTTGTTGAAGCATGCTAATCTTTTAAGAAGTATTTTATTTACAATAAGCTGCCCCGTAGTCTGCCATCCACCCCATGCTATTCAGTGCTTCTGTGTTGGTATGCTGTCATGCATAGCTCCAGCGTGGAGTCTGTAATTACAGTAATGTGGAATAGAGTGGCTTTCTGTGGTCCCAGTGCACTTAATGAAATCTGCTTTTTGTCAGCTTGTTTTAGAAGTGAAAAGAAAAATGACAATTATGTCTGTTATTATTTTGGACAAAGGAAAACCTGAGTCATGAAACCAACCTACTGATTTTTTTTTTTTTTTTTTTTTTGCCTTTGAGAGATCTGCATGGTTGCGGAATAATGTTTAAAAGTGCTATGAAGCTTGTAGCTCAGGTGTCTTTGGGCAGGACAGAAGCAAATAATGAAAGGTTGTTCTTTTGGTAGAATGGGGGTTATATTAGTAGAAATAATTTAGAAAATCTTAGCATTTTTAAAGTTTTGTATATTTATATATTTGCTGTTTCTCTTTTTGAAAATTAGCCCGCCTCAGTTTTGTTTTGTTCAGTCACAGTAAAGTGCATTTAGTTTTGCTCAGTCACAAGGAAACCTAGTTTCTCTTTGATCTGTTCACTTTGGCACACACCCTGGCAAGTGTTTTTTTCCAAAATCTTGACCTTATTCTCTTTGAAATCCAGCCTTCCCTGGAAGAGGCTCTGGCCAGTAAATAAACTGTCGTGTGAATCGATAAAAGCAATCAACCTCTGGGGCAAGACCTGTCTGCTTCAGTGCTGGCAGCAAAGTATTCACTAGCCTTAAGACTCCTTGAGAAGAGTAAGTAGAAGGACACTGATGAAAGCTTTTCCTCACACTTTGGTTGGAAACACTTGAATTCAAGATGCGGATAAGGTTAGGACATCTTTGAATGTGAGTATAAAAGCAAAATGGTGAAGGTGTGAATGGTGACAAGCTACTCAATAGCTCCAGGTCCTTTTAGAGATGTATCATACTGAGGGTGCTGTTTGCAAGGCATCCTGAAAATGCATTTCCAAACCAAGGAAAAGTCACTGATTCTAGCTGATACCCACTGAAAGAGACTAACAAATGATTAGTTTGAGATGGCTGTGACTCTGCTGTGGTTTTGCACCTATATTTGTGAATACTGTGATGCAAAGTGTTATAGCTACAAAGTGGTTAATATCCCTGTGAACCTTTATCTTGCTCTGGTATGTTTAGTGACAGTTGTTAACAAAAAAAAAAAACTCTTACAGAGCTATGTTTAAAAAAAAAAAAAAGTTTTGGAGAACTGACCTATACTTAGTTATTTTCACTTAAAAATAAATAAGATGGAAACAACTTTTTTTGTGTCCCAGTAAGTTCATAGATTAAGTAAAACTGTTTTGTAGAAATAAATCTGTTCTTGTTGGATAGTTCCTCTAAAATCATTATTTAATCATAAATTACAGGACTAGTGGGAAAAGAAGTTGAAACAGACTTTATTCTTGTAGTTTTATCTGAGCACAAAAGAAAAAATGAAGCAGAATTTTTAACTGTAATTATACAGTTACCTTATAACTACAGTATTTATCATTAAAAGTTAGAAATAGGCAAGTTATTGTTGGATCTTTTGTTGGTATTCAGTACTGTAATTCTCTGTGCTAAAAAACATGAAGTTTTAAAGTTATTGACTGCTGTGGATTTGGTGTGGAGGGGAACATCTGGAAAAAGGCAAAGAAATGAATATAAAGTAACTTTTTATTGTTCTAACAAGGAGACTATGCAGTCAGCACTATTAAGTGCTAAAACCTAAAACCTCAATTTACTGTACAACAGGTTCACTCATGCTTTAGTAAATATTGCTGGAAGATGTTATCTAGACAGTCTAAGGCCACTTCTTGCATTATACAAGATAATTACAGTAGTCCAAAATGGCAATAATATGTTTCTAAACATAGCATGTATACATTTTTCCAATTCATGCAAAATAGATTATTCAAAGTCTAGATTCTAAGTTAAATATTCACTCAAACCCTTATTCTCCACTCATTCCATATGAAGTATATTTACTACCTAAAGTAAGGCCTATGATCACAAACACTGTCTGGCATCTCATGTGTTTCAGACTCAGATTGCCCCCCTCCACCCAGATCTGTGTTGCAATAACTGAATGCCGATGTTATCACTTTTCTGAATTTTGTGGATCCTGGGCTTTATATTATCCAGACTATTTTATGGCATGAATATGTGGGCCCAGACCTTGAAATTGGGAAAAGCCTAATAGCTCAGTTCCATGTTGGCAGAGTTGTGCAGGCCTCTTGCCCAAATCAGAGCCAGGCAGAGTTACAAAAGAGAACGGAGTAGCAAAGGGCTGAGGGAATGTAGGATATCTGCCCTTAAAACATCTCTGTCTCTCCAGACCTCTTTGACAATACATGTTATCCCCACTGGGTCCCAAACAGGATGTGACCTAATCCAAGCTGTTTAATTCAAGAAGATTAAAATGCATAGGTTGTGTTGTATCCGTCCAGATTCTGGCAATCTGTAATTTAGGGGCATTTTTACGTAGTGACTTTCTCCATTTTTGTTTAATAATTCTCAATGGGCATTCCATGAATTTGTCAAATTCTTTATTGGATATTGTTTATGTATTTGACTCCTTTAACATCCAGAGTTGTCATATGTGCTGTGTGTTGCTGTATTTGTGTGTGTGTGCGTGTAGTATTTGAATGTTTGTTTTACTTCTAGGGCAGTTAGTTCCCTCATGACTTCATCCAATTTTCATATTTTTGAGAAGTTCTAAATAGGTATTCTATATTTTTTCATTTATGCTTATATATTATACATTTATTCACTTGCACTTCTATACTCATCTATCATATCTCCTTTCCAAAGCAAAATGTTATATTTATTTAGTCTTTGTTTGGACAGAAGCTATTCTATACCTCATGTAATCCTTGCGGTCTTTTGGTGCCTGCCTTCAATTTTGCCATTTTTTTCCTTTGGAGTAGGGGGAAGAGATTCATATCGAAGAGAGCTCCGTGAAATTATGTCTTCAGAATTAATTATGAAATATTTACTCAAAGTGTGTAGTTTCACATTCTAGTATAGAACTATTCAAGTAGTTCCCTTTTCTAGGACTGAGAGGCTGTCTCTGCTGTTTGTCTTTGGGCTGACTTGGATCAGGGAGCTCTATTTTCAGAGAACTAATCACAGTGATTCTCAAATCTTTTTCCATGAGCTGTAATAGTTAATTTATCTCCATCTTAGTGTTTATACAGTCAGGATAGTATAGCTAAGCATTTCATCTCCTATTACACAATGTGCGCAGGTCATGAAATCCTTTTGTAGTTCTTTAGTTTTTGGTATGCTTACTATTTATTATTGCATCCAGTCCTTTTCCAGGACCCTTGTTCCTAACAAGGAACATTACTCAGCCCCATGCAGAGCTCTGGGGGACTCCAGTGGTTATCATAACATGAGAATGATGGTAGTAGGTCAGATGAAATGTTTATCCAAGTGTTGTTGACTTCTCTCACGGAGTGGCCAGTGGGGATCAATTCAGCAAAATGATAAGTCAAGAGCAAGCGTACCCTTCTAACCTCCTGCAACACAGCCTCTTTATGCTTCTCTCTACTGTCTTTGGTAAGACAGTTTTCTAGTGATCTGACAAATTCCCAATTGCTTAAAGCAGATAACCCTCGAATAAGCTATTGTCCTGATGTTTTGATCAGCATAAGTACTGACATTTCTATATTCATCTTGAGTTATTCTTCCATGGTCTTGTCACAGATTTTAATTTGTTGCTGTTGAGATTTTAACATGACAGTCTCTTTCCGCTTCCTCACCACCCTGTGAATAAGCAGAAAATGCTGGCATAATCAGAGTAAATGACTAAGGTCTGTTTTATTATAGCACGTAGCTGATGGTAGAAATCTGGTGTACAGTGCCCTTTGGAATATGGGAATAACATGTGTATCAATATTTCTGCATTGCAGCCAATCATCATTCATTTCTGCTACTTATTTTAGATCTACCCCATATATTTTCAAGGGGAGTTTTAGTGCTTATATTTGTTGCTTTGTAAATGTTAAGCATGAGACTTGCTACCAAATTTCTTCAGTGTCTGGTGTTGGGCCTTTTGGGTTACAGTTAACTATACTCAGTCAGAACATATAAGCCATTCACAAGAGAGATGAAATCAGATCAGTTGACCAGTAATAACAGTTTTTCTGTTTTATAGCTGTTATTTTGATGCTCACACAGGCATCAACATTTCGACCTCCATCTGTACCTCTGACCCATGACTTAGAGATTCAAGAGCTCAGAAAGAGCTGTGGCTTGCAGTCAGATTTCTCCTTCCTTCTCAGTAGTACCCTTGCCACATACTCGCATACTCTCTGCCAGGCACCAAGAGTGTGTCCACTCTCAGCAGCAGGTGGGACTCTGTGTTATTAGCAACCATCCAAGCTATTTTGTGTTCTTCCCATCAAAAAGTCACAGTCCACTCCAAAATAAATATTTCTGCCATTATCTAAATTTTCCATTTTATTCATAAAACTATCCATTTGATTATGGTCATAACTCTAGTAGCTTTTAGGTTCTAAGGTTTTTTTTTTCTATCCAGTTATTTGCGAAATATATGTTTATATTGCATTGAATTATGCATATATTCAGTTGTTGACCTTATTTAGAGGTTATCATTTATTATTTGCTATATGAATATGTAAAATATGATTTTTACAAAAGATTTGTAAGTTCTTTGTCACTTCTGTTACTGTTATAAGACCACACTTTTTTTAGGACTGTATGTATTTGTACAGTTTACTCATTTTAGCAATCTTCTCCCTGGGGTTAGGAAAATGAGCCTTTCATAAATAAGATTATTTTCCTGAGCTTTTCTCCAGCTAAAGGTAAAAAATGACTTTTAAATTTTCATTTAAAATCTATTGGCCAAAAGTTGACTTAAATATAACTGAGTAAGAAATTTGTCGAGGATTATAGTATTTTTTTCCCCAATTGGCTCAACTGGATATGCTCACATAACTTTTGATCTATGCTCATGTGGAGAAGAGAAAATGGAGCATCTGTTCTTTATTTCCATTCTTTGCAAATGGTTGAGATTGTAAAGAGTGAGAAGTTGTGCAAGAATTTCCAATTCTTATTCAGTACTCATTAGTATCAAGTTTTAGGTCTGCGTGAGCATATGTATGTTAAATCTATTTCACAAAATTGCAGTGTATGAGGAAGGAACTCGAGGAAGATTGCTCAGATCTGTCACAGTTAAATTACATAGCTCAAAGATCAAATACTTGGTATTTCCAATTAAGCAACATAGACTAGAAATCATTAAATAACTGTCAATTTCAAACTTGAAGATATGCATGTGGTCATGAATATTCTGCAAAGAAGAAAAGAGACACAGTCTGTGGAATAAGTTTATCACCATGAATTATCCAGCTGTTTCTCTCTGCAAGTTAATAGCAATGTCTACTTTTTCCTGGAGTTTTTAGTAATAATTCCATAAACAAGACGTACATAAAAATAACCTATTTAGTAGATTATTTTCTTCCACCTTTTCTGTAGCTGTCTAATCTATATGGAAGCATATACATTACAAATTCTGGGTGAGAGGACATGTTGGAGGGAATCATAACCCTTCTTAGGATCTCAAGAGTGTGCCAAGTGTGACTAAAGTTTGGTGTAGTTAGGCATAAAAAGGTACAGTTGTCCAAAAAATGTTGCATTTTGTTCTTCCTTCAGGTAATTTCCACAGGAAAATAGGCATTTTGGCATCAGAAGTTTATAGGTATTAGTTCAAGGATAGAGCCTTTTACCATATAAGCCCTTACCATCATACATCACACCCTGTCCTGTAATGTAGGAAGCGTAGTGTTCGATCTATGCAGACTTCCCTGAATGTGTGAGAACACAGGATTTCATAGAATCCTTAAGGTTGGAAGGGACCTCTAGAGGTCATCTAGTCCAACTCCCCTGCACACGCATGGACACCTACAGCATGTGGCACAGGGCTGTGTCCAAGCGGGTTTTGAAGATCTCCAGAGAAGGAGACTCCACAACCTCTCTGGGCAGCCTGTGCCAGGGCTCTGTCACCCTCACTGTCAACAAGTGTTTCCTTAAGTTCCTATGGAACTTTTGGTGCCTCAGCTTGAGGCCGCCCCCTCCTCCTCACTGCCTCCCTTGAGGTATTTATAGACACTGATCAGGTCCCCCCTCAGCCTCCTCTTCTCCAGGCTGAACAGACCCAGCTCTCTCAGCCTCTGCTCATAGGGCAGATGTTCCAGGCCCCTGATCATCCTGGTAGCCCTGCGCTGGACTCTCTCCAGCAGCTCCACATCCCTCTTGTACTGGGGAGCCCAGAACTGGACGCAGTACTCCAGATGTGGCCTCACCAGGGCTGAGTAGAGGGGGACGATCACCTCCCTCGACCTGCTGGAGACGCTCTTCTTAATGCACCCCATTTTATTTTCATACACCCATCATATTTTCATGGGTGCCTTGCCTGACGTATGTTTGACCAGGACATATGTTTGACCAGGACAAATCTCTAATGTATTTGTGGATAGCTTCTGCCAACAGATGTGTCAACTTCTATCATCAGAGAGCAGGAAAAAAACAGGAACTGTAGAAACTCAGCGAATGCTTTCTTGGGTCCCCTCAGGAGCAGGGGAATTTGCAGGGAATTCGCTATGCTAGGTGCCTGTCTCTTGCACATTACAATCCTAAGCATGTGAATCTCAGCACAAGAAAATGCAGCTGTGAGAAATCTCTAAATAATTCAAATCTCAGCCTGAGTTTGTGAAGCAGGATTTACTCATCTAATTTTCATGTTCTTTGATTTGCTTGATCAGAAGAAATGGAAATCAGCAGAGAACTTTAGCCAAATCTTCTGAGACTTTAGCTTTAAACCAGTTGTATAAGACTCCATTTTTTTTCAAGCTTGCAGTGAAATAAATACTTATGTGTATGCATGCACCTGGCCAGATTGTATTGCACATGTTTTTAATAATGCAACCTCTCAGCACCTGAAAAGGCATTAAACTGTTACTTATGCTCACAGGCTTCATCCATGTGCTAGTGTGTATATATGCATGCATATTTGGATTTATTATAAGAAAAGAATCTGGAACTGGTTTTAGCTGACCTGTTCCTGTACCTCCTGGAGAAACGTAGTTAAAACTTTTTCAAGAGCAGCTGATGACTTAGGCTCACAAATACCACTGAAAATCAATGGAGTTCAGACACCAAGTATATTCAGGATCAGGTTTTCAAAAGAATTTTCTTTCTCCACCTCCATTCCCCATGGGGTTAACAGCCTTCTGGCTTGAAGGCTGAGGTAATGATTTCTTTCTCCCTCCTCAGTTTAGTTTGAGAAGTTACAATATTTCTGTACTATACAATGCTGTTCCAACTTCAGTTGCTCAATCTACCAAGCAGTGTGCAAGTACATACATTATTTTATATAAGCCAGTATATAAATTCAAATAAAACTGCCATCTAAAGTTCTGCTAGCCTCCATTTACACACTTTTGACTTCTTTTGACTTCTGCTGCAATTAGTTTCAAGATGGGCATTGTTTTAGTATAATCAGGATTTAGCTTAGTCAGATATTAATGAAATTTTGAAGAATAAATGGGGAGAATTTCTCCCTTCATCCAGGGCAGCAACAATGCTGATCTTAAAAGGATATTTCAATCAATTGGACCCAAATAGCTTTTGTAAAATAGATCTGTTCTGTGGAAAGACTGTCTGTATCAAAAAGTCTTCTATTTAAAGCAGGCAGACAGTGCTAGAAAATGTATATACCCTTAAAACCTTTCTATCTGTGTGCTGGACCTCTGTCTGAAAGATGACTGAAGAAACTGCTCTTTGCACTAACTACCAATGGCTCAACAAGGTGAGACAATGTTTACTACTTTTGCTGCAGTAAAGAGGAATGCATTAGCTGAAGGCACAGCAGATTGGTAATAAAGATGTGTAAATAAAAGCAAGAGCTTTTTAGTTCTCGTGCTATTTAATTCTTATTTTTTTCCCTGAGGTTGGAGCTTAACAAAAAGAAGAGCTATTTCGTGGCTAGACCACTTTACAAAAGAAAATGTTACAAATAGACTTTTATGATGACTCTTTTGTGGTGACTTTTCTAAACTACAGAATCAGACAAGTATCACAGGATGATTCATGAACTAAAGTGGTTAAGTTTCTATATTGAGCCAAAGATTGCCTCTAGTACTATTTTGACCAATTCTTATTAGACTGTGTCCTGATTCAGTGCTAGGGATTTAAAAAGACTGCAAAGAAATTTAAATACTGCAACTGCAATGAATGTACATTTTATCTGCAATAGTCAATGGTTTAATAGTCTTATATATTGCTTCTTTTACTTATGAAATCTTTCTTATAGATGTTTAATTAGTAAACAAAATGGAAAAAGTATGAAGCTCATCAGCATCAGACATCCTTTCACTTAATCCTTAAGAGATGAGGAATTTTCACCCTTATACTCTGATTTTACTCCCATTAGCATGAATAGTTATGCTAGCACTGACTGTATGAGGAACAGATGAACATTTCAAAATGTCCCTTTATTAGAGATGTTCTTAATGTTGTCCAACCTTTTTCTCATTGTTTTGATGACTGGAAGGAAGCTTATAAAGAAAAAGATTCATAATTTTAGACAGAAAATTGTATTCCGTGTCCAAGAACTGTAGTTTCAGGTCTGTTAAAAGTATTTCAAACATTAATCTTTGTTTTTAATCTGTACTCCATACCTTGATACAGCAAACTTGTATGGTCAAACTTGATGTGAAGATGTGTTCAGAGGAACAGCAACAACTTATCCAAATAAGGGAGACAACCATAGCAGTGTTGTTAGAAATCTACAAATCACTACTCTAAATTAAATTCTGTTTTCTTTATTGTGACTTGAGTAAGAGTTGATTAAGTACCTAAAGTTGCTTTTCTAAAAATCACTGTTAGAAGTGTATTACCACAGGGCTGAAGACATAGCTCTGCTTGCATTAGTTGCATGCCACCCAAATGAAATTGTACCAGATTGTTTGTCTTCTCAGAGCACTGGAAGAAATCAGTGTACTGGCATAAGCTGTAGATAATTCATCAAGCATCCAAGGTGATTTTTTTAAATTGTAAATAAGCAGGGTCTACTTGTGCTACTTCAGACAAAACTCCATGGCAGCATAGGGAGCACCTTCACAGCTACTTTTAGGTGGTTGAAAGCTTGAAGGTTTTCAATTCCGTCTACTTATGCATCCTAATTCGTCTGAGTTAGAGGCAGTGTACAGTCCTGAGCAGTTCTATGCATATGACATAGAAGTAGTGATGTTGTAGTTGGGTAGATATCCAGGATGAATGTTGAGTAGGTCCTGAGAAGTTGTCTCAACCTCACTCCAGTCTGTACCTTGCTGTTTGGCAATTCAATGGAGCTATAAAACCATTTTATTTTATTTGTTTTTATTTACTCGTCATTGCTGGAGTTGGGCGACACAATTATGAATGCTTCTTTGAAGGCATTGGCGAGGATCTTCTGTTGCTCTTATTTAGAGTAGTTGAATGAAAGGATAATGGCACTTTTACGTTTCTGTGGTAATGGATCTTTCTCATTTCAATTGAACATCTGCATTATAGAAAATACAGAGAACAGGAAATGTCGTAGATAGAAGACAAAGCACGTCTAACCTTAAGGCCTTTAAAAGTTCAATACATTGGAATAGAGAGGTAAAAGAACAGTTTCAAAGAAAAGTATTACGCAAATATTGTTATACTTTATTAAATTTGGCCTGTTTGAAGGTGGTCATGAATCTACCTACAATGTACATATAGTACATTTTGCAGGTTTAAATCGTCTCTCCAAATTCCTTTCATCTAAAATGTAGACAATATGGTAAAAGCTGCAAAACCAGCAAGTGATCAGTAATCCTCTAAGATAACATGCAGTGTCCTCTCCTCCTGAGGAAGAAAGAATTTCTAATCAAGAGTGATCACTCTTTGCTTCCACTTAGCTCCATGAACCAGAGAGAGAGACAGAGAGAAAGAGAAAAAGGCTTGTCCACTTAGTCCATATATTATTTTCAGTCCTCTCAGGCATAACAGTAACAGAGCAGTCCTCTAAATAACTCCCTCAATTGAACACTCAAACAGATTACCATGTTAAAAATACTATTTGTTGAAGGTTATCATAATTCAGCTTTAGTTCTGAGATTTGGAGCTCTCCGGGCTAATGGGTTCAGAGTTGATCTCAGTGAGAGAAAGTTATTACAAGAATATCTTTAATTCTTGTTAATAACAACATAACAGTGAGCTAGCTCTTTGGATGCAAATACATGCCAAGAATTGTGCAGAGACATTTTCCCCATTTGTTTTCCTCACTACTTTAAAGTGAAGTTTAAAGTCTCAATTTTTTCCTTATATAAACTACTAAAAATTATATGTTTTCCTGTCAGATAAGCCAAACACCTTCCTACTTTGATTTCTAGCATTTTAACAGTCTCCACTTTCAGCTTACTTTTGCTGCCACTGTGTCTATTGGTATATTTTTACTTCTAAATTAATAGTTTACAGAAAAAGCTTTATTCTGTCTTGTCTCTCTATCATAATCTTTTTCTTTTCTCTCAAGAGTTATATGGTATCACTTGCAATTATCTTGCTATTATGAATTCCTTAAAATGGGGGTCATGCATGGGATTTTAACAGCCAGGAGAGATTTGCCAAGTTGAGTACCAAATCCTACAGTTACTGTTTATGTTGCATGATACAGAGTTGCTGCTCACCAGGGAATATGTGCTGGTAATTATCTTCTGAAAAATCTTTGAAATGACTCTAGCAA
Organism: Nothoprocta perdicaria; assembly: GCF_003342845.1. Lineage (NCBI taxonomy): Eukaryota > Metazoa > Chordata > Aves > Tinamiformes > Tinamidae > Nothoprocta > Nothoprocta perdicaria. The sequence goes on from NW_020455588.1 coordinate 2,934,016, forward strand.
TGCTATTTACTTCACTCTAATCATGCAGTAATTACAAGGACCTAATCAGAAAGCAGAGTGTTAGAGGTTGGTATTAAGTATTTGAAGGAAAAAGGTTGGAACATCCTAATACAGATATCTTTCTGTAAGTTTTTAGGCAATTCTCTTAGGACTTCGGCACAGCACTAATAGAGCAGCATCTTTTAGAATATGGTATCTTACTAACTCAAATATGAGAAAATTTCTAAGCATATACATTTCTAACAGTTATTTTTGCCAATTAAATTTATAATCTCCCTCCAAAAGAATTAATCAGGTTTGTTTGGCTAAAGGCTGCCTAGGAGAAATAACGTTTCTATCTTTTGCTTCTTCAGCAGAAGTTCTTTATAATCTTGGCATTAATTTTCCATGTGATTGATTTCACATTATCTGTCTTACAGCTCCTTGTGCCTCTCAGTATCAATGTAATACCAGCAATTTTCCTGAGTTATGGATTTTACCTGATGTTCTAGGACTTCTTTTAATCATTTGTCACATATACCATTAATTAGTACATTATTGATTCTTGAGGTCTAGTTGCTATAATTTTTTTATAGATCACTGTTGATGTGTAATCTATTTAGCCACTACCTTATTCAGGTCCTGGTGGCTGTTAAAATAATTAAGGAATTTCACAAATTATGAGCACATCAGTAAGCCCCGGTTTTGTGTGTATATGTCTGTATGTAAAATTTTGCATTTGTTTTTGGCCATTTGAACTGTCCTCCGATTGCTGATAATGAATGTAATCAAATCATGGCTATCACTCATTTCTAGTCAACGTTGCCTTCTAAACCAGGATTAATTCGAGGCGAAATGTGTAGTGTCTCTTGAGATGATATTAAAGCAGGAAGACTCACAAAGGAAAAGCTAGTAAAAGAGAACAGCTGAAAGAAAGAAAAAAAGTGAAATTACTTCTTAATTGTGTCATGGTCTTTCAGCCTAATTGCAGCATTAGTTGATACCATTTAATTAGATCAAATGATAGAGGAGATCTGAGATTTTAAAAATGGAATGGTAATTATGCATAAATAGGAACATTCTTCTAAAAGGATTTATAATGGACAAGCATATTGAAACACAGAAAATGCATTAGGATAGGAATATCAAAAGAAAACTTTTCAAAAGGAAAATTTTGCAAAATTAGATCTGTTCTATATTTTTTTAAAGCAGTGTGAAGAACAAATGGGATGAGGTGAGGCTCTAATATATGAAATTTAAGCACTGCTGTCAAATCTTGAGGATATTTGCAAGATAAAAATGGCTCTTCATTAGAAGACTAGCAAGATTTTGTTCTGTCATTGAATGATCCGTGATTATATGACTGTGATTTAGAGTCCAGTGATATAGGAAAAGTATTGCAGTAGTTACAGGAGTCTGAAAATCTCCCAATATTGAAAAGACTGTCAGTGGCCACATGCCATACACCGTAGACAAAAATCTGAAGCCATTTCTCTGTTACTACTTGATCATCATTCAGAGCAACAAAAAAAAAAAAAAAAAAAAAAGTTTTGAATTAGTGAGTCTGGATTAAAGCTAAATAGAGCACGTTACAATATGCTCTAGAAAAGCTTAAAGGAATGGAGATCTCCTCTGGAGGTGAAAAGAAGGAAGATGAAGAAAGATCTCATAAGAGTCTCTCTTGACTAGGAACACAAGATTGCGGTCATTCTCATGAGAAGCTGTGGTATAGAAAATCATCTATTAAAATAATACCAGAAAATGTCTCAGCTAACCATTAGGTTTCAATAGTATGTATATATATTTTTCCTGGCACATTGGCACTCCTTTGAGTTGATTTTAGCATGTAAAATAAGCATTGATGAAAAATGGAGGAAATGCAGAATTTGTGATTTCTTTTTAGTATCATCTTAAGAAGTGCTCTCTTTTCATGGAAGTTAAGTGTGGAGATGACTTCCTGCTTCGCAGGACTGCCTCCCATGAAAAAGCTGAGGATACACTTTCTAGTCTTCCCCTTCACGTTGGTGGATTATACCTAGATAATCAAAGCGCTTCACGCAGAAAACTGTCCATGTACTGTAAAAGAAGATGATTTACTTATCTGCATAAAATAGAAGTACTTTCTACTGCACTTGGGCTTTGCAGTCATAAAACCCAAGCACCTTCCCTGCCATGCAGGCACTAAACTGGGAGAGAACCTCTCCCAGACTGGTATTTTTGGAAACGGCGCCGCTTCTTCCTCGTGTGCGATCATCCTCACAACATTAAGTTTGACAGGACAGGAAAGCCACTTTCCAGGACTGCTCAAGGCAGAAAAGTGTCTGTCAGTTTTAAATTTAAATGCTAAAAAGAGAGAATGAGTTATAGCTTCTTCTACGCAAGAGACTAACCCCACCAGTGGTTACTGAAGCACTCTTGACTCTCTCCTTGGGTGCTCAAACAAGAAAGAATATGGGGAGAAAATTCTCAAAGCAGAAGTATTTGCATTTTTATTTTTTATCATGGCCTTACTTAGAAGAGAACGTTTCAGGATTCGCTGCATTAAGTGTCTCCAGTTACAACAGTGGAGTATTTCAAGAGCTAACCTGAAAAAAAATAAAAAGCAGTGTCTTCCTTCACTAGTTTCTTCTCCATTTTATATATATATAAATATATATATATAAAAATATATACATATTTATTTATAATTAGCTTTTAGTTCTAAACTGTTTTTTTTCCTCTCATTTTCATTTGCAAAAGCCATCAAGGAAACTCTGCGTACTGACAGACTTGAGTCCTTTTGTGTGACTCTGCCTTGTTAATACTTTATTTTGAATCTTTAATAAGAGTTTGCAGTAGCTCAGTTCGATAATCAGCTGAAAGCAGCACTCTTGCAAGTATAAAGACTTCCATTAACTCCATGGAAAGCCTGATGATGTTGGTACTTGCAAAGAGAAAGGCAGATTGTGGTGTTTATCTACCAGAACAAGTCTGGGAAAGGTCATGTTGAATTTAAAGTAGTGAATGTGTCACAGTAGCCTTGTATTACCAAAGCAATATAAGATGCTGTAAAAATGATTTTATAATTCACCCAGAAAAATATTCAGTAGACTTATGTGTGTGGAAAACAGCTGCTGTCCTTCACTAAGTAACCTTAGGGTCTAGGACCCACATTATGTAGGATATGTACCTATACCTAATCATGCATCAGCAGACTTATTCAGGCCATGTCCTTTTGCAAATACCAAGCATTAATTTACTTGTAATAAAATGTGTTATAAAGACATTATGTCCATATACAAAGAACAGTTTTGTTCTCATGGGAAACTGCCTCTGAATCTTTGTCTAGAAACTAATTTTTTGAACAATGTGAACTACTACTGAGATGTAGATGATAGGCATCACGATGGTATACAGATGGAATAGATGGTAGATAGATGGATTAACTAATAGTGATGGGCATGATCTCTTTTGTCTGTTCTGCTGTTTTCTTTAGCAGTACATAGAAAGTGCTCTGTAAAATGCCCACAAGATGGTTAGAGCTTCTGGGCAGATGTTAGTAGCTCTTGAGAACACGATGAATGTTACTGAAACCCATGCTTTGCTTGCAGGCATTGTACAAAGTTTGTAACAGGAGCCACACACAAAACTAAAAATTGTCTAACCATTACTATCAGCAAACTGAAAAAATGCCAAAATGCAGATTAAATAAAATGGTGTATGGTGGGCATTCTTACCTACTCCTGGGGTTATATTTGTTGTAAAAGAGTTTTTGAAAGCGGGAATTTTAAAGGGGTTAGTTGCTGCTGTCTTCCTCTGCTGAGCTGAAGTGGAACTAGTAGCCACCGTCTGGTCATATCCCCTGCTAATTTACACCCCTGGCAGCAACCAAAGTCCAAGCCAACTGGCTTGATGGAGCACTCGGCTATTAGGTGTTTGGAAACATTGGAACCGTCACTCTTTTTTCACTAAATTCTTTTTTTTTTCTTTTTTTTTTTTCCCCACAGAAGAGCAGAGCAGAAACCAATGTCTAATCTTGAGGGGAAAAAAAAAATCATAAAAAGCAATAAAATGCAATCCTCGCTTTCTAGCTAGCCTTAGTTGCTGCATGGAGGGCTTTAAAAGCTTATCACCAACACTTTGTATTGCACCCAGCAGCTCTAATTTTCATTTCAAAGAAACGTTGCCTACCAAGAGTTACCAAAGATCTCAAACTCCCCCTGGGGATAACTCTTAGTCAAATACCTCATTATTCACTGAATCACCAACTCGACTTGAGCAAATTTCTGTTCTTCTGTGATAATGAACTAAACTTCTTACTGAAGGATTCTGTGTAGTAGAAAGGTAAGGTAGGATTATCTTTGAGTATTCAGGCATAACAAAGCTTTTATAAAGGGTGCTAAACACTGGTATTTTCACACGAGGTTAGTATGTTTCAGAAATGTAAGCTGAGAAGTCATAGTGACCGTGATATATATATGAATAATAATGCAAAATGGCCATTATCCTATTATTAAAATGGGCATGTAGATGCTGTAATCAAAACCTTAACAACTAAGATTTCAATTTATCAAAAGCTCTTAAATCTTTGTCCAAAGTATAAGTTATGATTTGTTTCAGTGAGTGAGAAGCTTCAGAGGTTATGATGATCAAAGGGGAAACAGAGATGAAGGAAAACAAGTAATAGAGCATGTTAATAAGCGTGGGCCTCGTTAGTTCCTCATTAGATGATGTTACCTTTGTGTGTGTGTGTGTGTGTGTGTGTTCAGTAGTTTTACTTGGAAGGAAAGGGTAAAGCTGGCTTATCTTCTGGGTGAAATAATTTCCTTAAGGTAGGAACATGAAATGTGATTAAACTAACAAGATTGCAGAAGAAAAATACACAAAATTGATTAAAAGAGGGGGAAAAAAAAAAACCCTGTGAAATCATCAGAGATATCCTGCTATAGAACTTTATCTAAAATCCTTTAATGTGAACAACTAAAATCTAAGTAAAAGCAGATTAAGAGAAAAAAAAAAGTAGTTTCTAGTAAATTACAAGATTAGTCGTTTTGGTACATGATATCTCATCTTTTTTAGGTCTGCTCTTTTGCTACTTTTAGGAAAAAAAAGTATACAGAATGAGTGGCTATAATGACGTTTAAATAATTCTTTACAAGCTTCAATTTGAAACAAAGATGGTTTCCCTGAGGTCATCACCTATGCCTTTAGTTTATCATTGTCTTAAAAATTATCAAGATTTTAGCAATATTACTCGCTTTTGCTCAAAATATCCCTTGGGTTCAGCATGGACATTTAGGAAGCTAAGAAGCTCCTTTCTGAAGGAAAAGCACATTTCCTGGCCGAGTTGAAGTGATTTGCCATAGCAGCCTTGTCATGAGTTCTCCTTTATGTCCTCCCTGGTGTCTTTTCTGTCACCGTTGACTGTCACTGCTTTGTAGACATGAGGCAGCTCACGCAAGGAGCCTTGCTGAGTCCCTGCTCAGAGCAAGGGACTGTGATTGTGCCTTGGTTTCCTATGGATCACCCAGCATTTGTCAGCGTTGGGTGGGTTTTGTGCTCTGTTCTCCAGCATGCTTCCTAGTCTCCTTTTAGAGTAATTGCATGATATTCTGTGATGATTTTATTTTTGATAGTTTCTACTTTTGCACATAAATAGACATTTTCAATAGAAGGAGATGATCTTGTTTATGACTTTTGAAAGGGGAATTGCTATGGAAAAATAGCTTGTAACAACTTAAATGATATTTAGTGATTCCTTCTCTAAAATTGTTTTGTCACTTATATTTGCTAAACATTCGATTACTCTTTCTGCAATCAGTGAATTTATTTATATCATTCTTATTTCATAACCATTATGATGATTCTCAATCTTGGTGCTTGTGAGTCATTATGCAAGACAGGCAGAAAGAAAGGCTGTGAAGGTGCCTATAGATGCAGGTGTCAGAATTAGGGAGAATTTCCTACATCCCTAGCCTTCAGGTGACTGAACTACTGAGCAAGCTGTAGATCTGCCTCTCTACATGCAGCGTTCTCCACCAGGTCCTCCTGAGTGAGAATAAGAAACTTTCCACTAACATCCCTTGAAAGGTTTAATCAGATTCTCAAATCCTTAAGACTGTCAAAATGTTCATGAAACTTATGAAAATACTGGTAACATTTAAAATGGGTCAGCAATGCATTTCTTCTGAGTCTGGATGGAGCCAGAGGTGCTAGTTGTTCTATCAAACCATCGAGCATGACTTGATGTTTATCCTTATGTCAGATTTATAACTCAAATTCCACAGAGCTTGCTATTTCAGGTGAGTGTGGAAGGCAGAAACCTCCAATACTCCTGTTGAAATCAGAAATAAAAGTCTTGATTTCTCTTCTGGGCAGGATTCATCACATACAGAGAGGAGACAACGCTCTGAAGTCTGTTAGGCCATTCGGTTCAAAGCAGGAATGTTATGATGTTTTATCCAACAAGTTTCTGATAAAAAATGTAGAATCACAGTGAATACTTTCTTTTCCCTTTTTGGTGTGGGTGTTTTTTTTATTTTTTCTTTTTTTTTTTTTTTTTAGTTCTACTTTTCCCTTTGACTATCTCAGCAGTATTTTGTCTTTTTCTTTTTCTATTTCTTAACTGGAGGAGACTTTTAGAAACTAAGATCATAAGGCAAAACTTTTCTTTTTTTCTTGTTATGGGAAAGACAGTATGAATTTTTGTTTTTCTTCTTTTCCCAAATAATTCCTGAAATGTAACATTAAAGGGGAGTATTAGATCAACAAAAATAGTACCCTGTTAAAAATTATTTTTTCTTTATCATGTCTGCCACATTTTATTTTTCAACTATAGATTTCCTTTAAACTAGTCTAAAACTGAAAATGAAAAACAAGAGAAAAACTTTTTTTAAAATAATGTTTTTAAGGATTGTATTAAAGTCAGAAACAAGGATTTTTGGGCATGCCTCAATGCTTACTAAAGGGGAAAAAAAATTCCAGTGATTTATTTGCTTGGTTTTATTTTCTATTGTAGTAGTAGGTAGGTGACCTAAAACACTCATGTGCATTCCACAGAAATAGAAAATAAAAACATCTGTAGTTGAACAAGTAACTTTTCAGAATAGGTTTTTGTATTTCACTTAATGAGACAGCAGGAATGGAAAAGGCTTTTAGAAATAATAAAGACTGAAATAAAGCTTTGGAAAGAAAAAGAGCACAGGAAAACTAAGTGTGTGTAAAGGAAACCAGAAGATAAGTATTGAACTCAACCAGCTAGATTGTTGTTGTTCTACCAGTGAAATCTGTTTTATTATGCTCTTTCTTTAATACTTGAATTGTGTTGTCTATAGAACAAAATTACGTGAAAAGAATATTTCAAAGAACAAAAGAACAAACTCTTAAAAACCTAGAAAACCTTCAAGAAAAGTAAACAGTAAGAAACAGAAGCAATAGATCTAGAGTCCTTTGCATTGTGTGCGGCTTCAATAATGCAACATTTTGTGTTAGGAGCAGTTTGGAGACTGCCAGACTGAATATGAATTAGCCTCAGTTTTAGTATATTAAATAATCATTTTAGGACTATATTGTTAAGAGGAACATTAGGACTACGTGATCTTTAGGCACTGTTGATATGCCACTGGACAAAACAAACTTTATAAATCCCATTTTTTATTGCATTTGCACAAATCACGTTCTGATACTCATGGGAAACACCATAGTTAGTGATCATAAAGTTGAAAGAGTTCAGAAGAGATCTTTGCTCATTGTGCCTTATTAAGAATCCTTTCTCATATGCTGGGAGGCAGTCCGCTTCCTGGTTTAGAAGCAGAGAATCCATCCTCTTGCAAATATTCATCCCTTATTTAGCATTTCAGATGTAGAAGATGAATATATAGAGTTTCTAAGTTAATGTCTTATTATTCTTCAAAAATAATATTCTTGAAAAAAAAAGTTTTTTTTTTAATGTAGCCTTAAAGAGGACAGCGCTGAGAGTTTAGAAAAGTGAAACATTAAGGTATGTGAACATATAGGGATATATAGGAAAAGCTTCCACTTAAACAGAACTTCTGAAATGCGTAAGTTAAACCCCTTGAGCTGATGATTCTGCATATACTTAAGAAACATAAAGGTTCTCCGACTTCTGTGTAGATCATCAGACACTTGATGTTCTAAAATGTCATTTGTAGCATTGAGTATGGCAATTTCCATGTCATACAGTTCTGGTCAGGGTATTTCTATAGCTGTGTGCTTTACTTCATAAGGAAGTGGGGCATTTAAGAAGACTGTAAGCGCTATGTCTTGAACACGTTGCTAAATAGCTTTTTCTAAAATGTCTTGAGTTGCGCTTTTTTTTCTTGCTCACTGAATGTAAAGTGTATTTGTAAGGTCTCCCCTTCTGTGACATTGTTTGGAGTGAATTTTCATGTCAAAATCAGGGTCCTATTGAAAGTCCTGGCTGCGTCACTATATATCTTGGTGTAATTCCCTGCAGTATCATGAGCTTTGTCTGTCTCTGCTCTATGAATCAGGTTTCCTCTGGTTGATTTCTGCTATTTGCATTACAATAGTGCACAAAATAAGCTCAGTATGTTCCAAACACAATAGTTTCCTTTTTCTGCTGTTTCTTTGGCCTTGAAATGTGTTTTCTGATCTCAGCATTTCTGTGGGATTTTTTAACAGTGATTATTTAGTTTATTGCAATCGGTAGAGAGCTGATCTTTCATGTGTGCTCACTCCTCCATGCACAAAGGGAGGATGGGACGGCTATAAAGAAAAAAAAGGTATCTACAAGGATATATAATGGTGTATAGTAATATGTATTCCTACATAAGGGATGCTTATATTTGCTTTTGCTGGAACTTGAGTAAAATATTCAAGAACATTTCAAATGCTTTCATTTGCCTTCTGTGCTGTAGGTATTGAATTGTATAGGAATGAAGGAAGGGCTTTGCAATTTATGATGTGATACCAGGTTCTTCATATTACATATAGGCAATGAGAAATCATACAAATTCTCTAATATCATCACTAAAGTGGTATGTTCAATTCTTTAATGTTTTCTGCAGTGACTACTGTTTTGTGTGAGCTGGCAAGACTGTCTTTCTTTTTTTTTCCCCCTCCTAGTAATCCTTGTTATTGATCTCAGAAGTCTGCTTCAGCTGAAGTAAATTGACATTTATATCACTAACATAGCAAGAATAAAATTTGAGGGAGTTTATAGCCCTGCCCTCAAGGGCAGTGGTATCAAATAATACAAAGGACTTTAATCTCACTGCTCAAACAGAGGAGCGAAAGGCCCCGTTCAGCAAAGAGGCACTCTGTGCAGCCATGCGCAGTTTGGTTATGCTAGGTGCTCTGATATTCTCCTTATGGCCGATTTAAGAAATTTAAACATAAGCAAACTCGTGAAGAAAATCTAATTGAGCAAGCTACGGTGGTTCATAAGGCGAGGGGAATGGTACACTAAGCTCCCTGAAAGATTCAATTTCTGTTTCGAAGCGTTAACAGCAAAACCAAAGTGTTATTTGGATATTAGGAAAACACTGCAGTAGACAAATATATGTGCATAAGCCAAGGATCCTCAGCAAGTCTGTGGTGTGCAAGTAATTTAAATCTCTTCCACAGCCTAACTGAAGCCTAATATATACCTAAATGTATATATACCTAAATGTATATATTTGTCTCAGACTGAGGCAGAGTTAATCCTTGAGGGAGGTTTGCAAAGCCTTTCCTTGATGGAAAGGGCAGGGGGCTTATAGGGAAAACGAAATATGAGGAAGAAGATTTTGTCCTTAACAAAAAAGCAAAAAAACAAACTCTTGATCTAGAATGAGATGTTGAGTTAATGTCTCTCGAAAGCAAAAGGAAACAAAGAGCTAAGTTTGTAGCAGTGCTGGAATAGGAGTCTTTTATTCAGTACTCTGGTTACCAGAACAGTCATTTGGGATGCTGGAGGCTATTTCGATTCTCGTTTTCTTGAGAAGGCTATAGCACTGCCAGTAATATTAATTTATAGAGTATATTGGAGTACGAGAAAAGAAGATTGAAGGACAGTTTTCTACCACATTGTGCTACTCGGGCAGTTTTGTAGCAGGTGGTAAAGACAGAAGTGGAAGATATAATCAAATTAGGTCTCCTGTGATATTGTATTGGTCTTGTGAACTGTTCCTACAATGGGACCACATGAAGTGGTCAACACCTCTAAGAATTTGGCTTTGAAGATAAACATGTGAAAAAACATAATGGTGTGAACCTAAGCTTGTAACTGGTTTGACCTTAAGAAGCAAACATTTATTAAATATCAGTTACTAATTAATTATGCAAATCCTGCGTTCTATCCAACATCCTCTCCTTAGGCATCAGGCATCTGTGCTTGGTATGATACTGATGTGTAGCTGATACTTGCACATATTGTATTTGTTTGTCAGATACAGTGTATTTTCTTTTTCTTTTAGTCTATTTTTAGGTGGAGATTTATGACACTGTTTTTCCTTTGCCTGACAGTTTCTATCCGATTATTCTAATATCGACCTTTTACAAATCGTGGCTGTCCACTTCCCAGTATTCTATATAACGCCCTACAAATTTAATTCATATTTAGGGAGAGCCAAATTTTGAAGCCATCAGTCATATTGATGAGAAATCTAAGCCTCATTCAAAACCCATTCAGTTCAATGAAAGGATTCTCATTTATTTCAATGATTAGGCCCTTTTCTTTGCCTGAGCAGGTCAGCTGCCATCAGTGGGGCTACTCACGTGCACAGTTCTGTATAAGCCATAGTGAGTGAATCACAACTGGCTCTGGTTATTTCATCAGTCCAGGTATGTTGATGTTAAATTAGTATGAATGTACATGTGTGAACGTATTTCTGTTTATACATGTGCATCCAATTTATGATGCTGTACCATTCTGTGTGTAGCAGTGCTCACAAGGCATGGAAAAGTAATCAGAATTTCCAAAATTACATCTATAAAATTGGAGCTGGATAATTCCAAACCCAGACATAATTCTATTTCTGTAGCAAGTCTTAGGTGCAGGTGGGTATTAAAGGTGACCAAGTAAGATTTGTCGAATGTATCCTCTATCCAGGTGTAAAATTCAGCATGGGGGATATTCCCCTTTCAAGTCTATCTACTTTTATACAGATATACAAATTCAACGTAATCGTCTTCTCTAAAATTTAAACTGATCTTTCTCTTTTTTTCTTTGTTGTCTCATAAGAACCAGCAGCGACTTTCATAATGCTGAGCATAGATGGCTATCTGTAGCCGCCAGATATCAGCTGCATTCATGCTTTACAGGGGATGGGAATGCATTTTGAGTGGAAAATTTTTAAGTGAGCAAGATGAATAAACAGAGTTTAGTTGAAGGCTGGTAAACAAAAGGCTGAACATGAAGTGGGGGGAGGAAATAGTCCTCAGTATTATACAAACTTGAATACATATACTGCCCACTAAGGAACTCTTCTTCTCCCCCAAGAAATTATAAAATTTCAATTTATTTTTATTTTCTCTGAAAATAAAAGCAATGGGGAATGCAGTGACATGATCTAACCTCTAGCCATGGCTTAATATTAGATTCTAAATTCATGGATGTCTCTCTGGGATGATTGCCTTTGACCTCTGAAAATAAAAAGTGCATTGTGGTTTACAGTTTAGTTTATGGCTGCTCATAAAAGACATCTACTTAGAAGAATAGTCTTCTCTTCTGGGCACCTGACTGGAACATGGGAGATAGCAGCTGCCAGTTCTTGCATGACTTTAGTTATTTCCCTTAATTCCCCTTCAGCAAAGCAATGCAACATTTCTCCATCTTTAGCCTCTTGCAGGTCTCTGACCTTTTTATAACCTATATGACATTTCAGTAATTTCCTTGTTCATGATCTTCAGTCTCACAGCTTCTGCCTCTTTTCCATGTATCTGCTACCACGAACAGAACAAGGTGAGGCAGTGGTCTTTTATCTCAAAAAAGAAAGAAACAAACAAACAAAAAACCGCAAGAAATAAGAGAAGTAATATACAATGGTGATGGTAAAGGAATAGTTTACAAAAATGTGTTTTTTCAGAGTAGTCGTATGAAAACTTTTGGTACCAAAATAATCACTGGGAAACTATAGTCACAGGATAGCAAAATGGTTACCTGTGGAGTCCTGCAGGCATTTGTTCTAGATTCTGTGTTACTGAGTATATCCGTAATATCTCATGGAAGCATAAGATAACCTCATTTTCTGGTGATATGGAGCTATTCATGGCACACGGTGACCAACTGCATAAAACTTCAAGTTGATTGATCCTGAAGTGATGTATGTGAGGGAATATAAATCCCCACTTTTCATACCTTGTGGTGGGTTCTGAGCTAACAATTATTACTGAGGAAAGAGAACTGATGTTGTAACACCTAGGTCTTTAAAAATGTCAACTCAGTGCTCTGTGGAGTTACAATGGGGCAAGTGCAATGCCAGGAATTCTTAGGAGAAGAAGACCAATGACATAAATGTAATTAGGCAGATTCCTTGAGTGCTAGGTGCATTCTGATTGCCAAAGGATGTAGTGGAGATGGGAAAAATACTAAGAAGGACAACTAAAAAGAAGGACAACTAAAACCTCCTCAATGTAAGGAACAGATAAATAGCTCTTCAGATGGGGAGTGAGATGGAGTGAGATGTCATGGTGGCATAGAAACCATGATATATGAATGATATTTCATTACTGTAGGACCAAGGGGGTTCAGAGCAAAGCCAAGGAGATAACCAGGAGCAGTGTGTAGGACTGCAGTGCAGGATTTAGTGGTGTAGACTTCTACAAACCCTCAAACTTTACCAAGTGGTAGGGTAGATCCATGCTATGGCTTGGTACCAGGCTTGATATGGAGGTACCATCCCAAGCACTGCGTTCACGAGCTTCCAGCTGAGGCAGGGAAAGGTGTTCTCCTCCTGGATGTTCACTGCTGGCCAGCAGGCAGCAGGGTTAGCACCTGGGCTGGCTGAGCCCAGCATGGCGCTCATTTGCCCTCCTAACCAAGTCTTCATTAAGCCATTACAGAAACAAGCAGGAGCTATATCTAACTGATAGCTGTTGCTAAACTCCTTGTAGCTACTGCACAGTTGCTTTTGGCAGCTCATTAAAACTGCTCAATCAAATAGAAAACCATTAATGAAGGTTTGTCAGTAAAACCTTTGGGCAGTGTGACATACCGCTATGTGATTCTTGTTACTCTCCTTTGAAGAGAGAATGAAACGCTTATTTACACGTTTGTCCTGTCTTATACAACAAACTAAGCCAACATGCTAAAATTGATTACCAATAGACCATGGGATTTCCCTGGGGCTCTGTGGCTTACTTTCTGGTTGTGCTAAATGTAGAAAATATATCAATAGGAAGCACAAGGCTATTATCTGAAATAGCTCCCCCGGCAGAGACATTTTGGGAGAGAAGTTTTGCAGGTCATATTACAACTTAACTGATCAGGTTGTGCTTGCTACCATTTACAGGAGTTTAATTGGGGGAGCAGCAGATTGCCATAATTTTAGCCAGCAGTGCCTAGGGAAGCTGGATTAATAAGGAAAAAATGGTGGCGAGAGTATTAATTGAAAAAGATACCTCAGTGACACTTTCACAGCACGTGAAAATGCTTCCACTGGGAAAAGCTAAAAGCAGAAGAGGCAAAAAGCATGATGAACCATTAAAATGTGAGACAAATGCACTGAACAAAGAAAGGAGAAAAGAGTATTTGTTGTTTTGCGCTTGGTGAGTGTGTTTCAACAGTGGGAAAATCTCTCAGCTGCAAATTAGACATGACAAAAATTTTGGAGCAGAGTAATTTGAGTTTTCCACTGTCCTTTAAACAGCAGCTCTGGATTTTTCATATCTGAGCCTTTTTTGGAGGAATTTTTCAATTATTCTGTAAGTCATCGTGTGCCCTTCCTCTGGGTATATCAAGTGCTTGTCCACTAGATCTTACTGACTTGGGCACCATGACATACATCATCTATAACAGCTGTATCTCAAACGCTGGAAACCTTGCTTTTTCATAATACTGTGTCTAAGTAGAGGCAAGCTTATCAGGACCAACCTTTTACTTAAACAATGTTTATGCTCTTCAGACTCTATCCAAAAGTTTGTTTTCTTCTGTCCAGTAACCAGCATTCTTGAGTAACAGCAAATATATACTCCTACCCTGTGGTAGGGGACGGTTGTTTTGATTAGGAACTAGTAAGTCCGTGAGGTGACTTGTTGGTTTAAGCTTGGACAGCAAGATTTTAAGAAGTGTTAGAGAGTATTAATGCATTCTGATGGATGAATGGAAAAGAATTCTGTAAGAACATTTCCAAATTTCTTTTGGGGGAGTTTATTAATGAAAAAAAAATCCTAAAACAAGCTAAACTCTCAAGTCTGATAGTCTCCAAGGAGAATATAACAAATGCTGCTAGCTGCAGCGCAAACTAGATATTCCCCAGTTATGCTGGTTGAGCATTGAACCTTCTGTGCAGTTAGCTTAGAGTATTGCCTCGAGTCTCTCTAGCTTTCTCCACCATGATCTGTTGCTCTTGCTATTACAACTACATAGCTCCCAGGAAGGAAACAGCTCAGATGTTGCTGAGTTACAGGGGGTTAGTCTTGCAAAGGAGTCCTGCTTTCAGGATAGAATTAAAACAATGACTTTTTTTTGTAGAAAATGGCAATGTGAACTCTGAGCACTGTATATTTCAAGATTCAGTAGGAACGACTAAAAAGCATGTAGCCATTTATTTTGATTTTGTTATGAACTCTGTGTATTCAAAGATAAGACATGCTTTCCTTGATAAAGAAGTATAATCAAAGAGCAGGATAGATACGTGAAGGCAGTTATGTCTGACATATGCCAAACCTATTGACCTTCCCAGGGAGTAAACTTATACTGTCTTTGCTGTATTACATTTGTGCTTCTCTAACAGAAAAGAGATTCATCTGTGTTTAATGCCATTTGTGTTGTAATTCTCTTGTTAAAATATAGGTGAAAGGAGATGAGCTTTTCCAAAAGCTACAATTATTTAACATTTTTTTTAATAAAATTGTGAATTAGAGTTTGGTTATGTAATGCTTTTATATATGCCACTGCCCATTATTACACCAGAGGATCTCATTCTTTTCCAGGAGTACTTCAGAACTTAATTGTTCCAAATGAATTCTTCTAATTCACATCATGAATTGTTAATTCAGCATAATTAAGCAAAAGAAAAATACAGCATAAAGGGTAATATTTTTGTAGTTTTGCCCACTATATTCTAATCTGTGGTCTAATTCAGAACTAGGTTCTAAATGTAGCTTGGTAACTTGTCTCTTGGTAAATCATCTCTGTATGAAGAGGTTTGAAATGTTTGAATTTCATTGATCGGTATACGTCTGGCTTGAGTGAGATTAATTACACGGGGTTCACAGATTCACAGATTCACAGAATATTTAAGGTTGGAAGGGACCTCTACAGATCATCTAGTCCAACCTTCCTGCTCAAGCAGGCACACCTAGAGCATGTGGCACAGGGCGGCATCCAGGCGGGTTTTGAAGACCTCCAGAGAAGGAGACTCCACAACCTCCCTGGGCAGCCTGTTCCACTGCTCTGTCACCCTAACAGTAAAGAAGTTGCTCCTCACCTGGAGACGGAACTTCTTGTGTTTCAGCTTGTGGCCATTACCCCTCGTCCTATCGCTGGCCACCAGTGAGAACAGCCTGTCCCCTTCCTCCCTGCATTCTCCCTTCCTGAACTTATACATGTTAATCATATCCCCTCTGAGCCGTCTCTTCTCCAGAGAAAACAGGCCCAGCTCACTCAGCCTCTCTTCATACGAGAGATGTTCCATTCCCTTAATCATCCTGGTTGCCCTTCTCTGGACCCTCTCCAGAAGCTCCACGTCCCTCCTATACTGGGGTGCCCAGAACTGCCCCCAATACTCCAGGTGCGGCCTCACCAGAGCTGAGTAGAGGGGCAGAATCACCTCCCTTGACCTGCTGGCAACGCTCCTCCTGATGCAGGCCAGGATGCCATTGGCCTTCTTGGCCACGAGGGCACACTGCTCACTCATGGTTAACTTGGTGTCAACCAGGACTCCCAGGTCCCTCTCCGTGGAGGTTCCAAAACCATAACTTGTTTTGGAAAAAATGAGTTGATTATGGGCCATGGCTTAAAGGAAAACATATCATATAATAAATATGAGAAATTAGGTCTAATTTTTTGTTTTGCTATTGATTGGTGTAGCACACTCAGCCAATATCATTATATCATTATGTATTGAGAGAAACTGGGAGAGGAGATTTTTTTTTTATATTGTATTTTAAGTATTTATCTCTTATGATAGATACACAGAACCAGCATAAGCATAGACTTAAATTATAGCAAAGATACTGCTAGAATAGGAAGAATTTCTGAATAAAAAATATGAAAACCTACCTTTTTAAATTTTTCTTTTAAGCAAATCCAGTTATACCTGTTTTTGAGCAGCAGTTGCAAAAATACAGTGAAAATGAGCTCCGTGGGCCTCTGTGAACCTCTCTCCCTACTGCACGTACTACCCAGCCCAATAAAAGTAAGATTTCTATTTTAAAAATGTTCTGAAAAATTTCATCATTTTCAGTCCTTTTTTTTTTTTAATTTTTCATTTTTTTTCAATATTCTTATTTTATTCAAAACATTTAGTGACCTGTTATCGCACTTAAACTCCATGTCCTCCTACGTATGCATCCCTGCTCACTTCTGAGGCATGTCTAACCCGAGGGAAGGAAATGAGAAAAATATCTACAAAAAGAAACTTTCTAAAATTGCTTCTAAGCCATACCGCTTTCTATCTCTTAAGAAATCACAGTAGATGACACATATTTTAGGAAGAGTTTTTAAAACATTTCCTCCCTCCTCAAATCTACATTGTAATAATAAATGTCCATTATAATTTTTAGCAAATAGTTAATGATGGTTTTATATTCCTCTCTATACAAGATTTGCTACCTGCATATTCAGCAGAAAAATGTGATAGCAATAAAAGTAAATAACACCACTTGGAAATCAGTGGAGTAAACTGAAAACATGAAAGCTTGATTCACTCAGGAAAGATAAATAGTATTTTTATAAAATTCTTTCACACTTTATGCCTTTAAACTGTGGATTTCATGACTCATGAATATCACAATGAAGATATTCTTTATTTTGGTTTTCTTGTGGAGGAAAGCAAACCTGAAACGGGGGAAGGATAAAGGTGTTGATGTCTGTAAAGAGTGCTCCGAAGCTCAGAGTGTAAGGGATCATGTCTTGGCAAAAAACAAAGTATGGTAGGCAAAATAATATAATTCCTCCAAAAGGTTGAACGACTCCAGGGTTCTTGATTATAAAAAATACATGTGAATACATATGAAGAAACAAAGCTGAATAGAGGAGAGGGAAAAAAAAAGATGAACAGAAATATTCAACTCAACTTTGCTCTCCAAGATGTCTGCGAAGAGAGGGCTCGCTAGAGCCAATTAGTCTTGCCTAAAGTTACCCAGGGTTCCCTGGCAAAATTATTTTCTAGCAAGGTCAAAAGCCTATAGTTAGGCACCCTGTGAGTTGTGCACATGAAACTATGTTAGTGTTCAAGGACTGGAAACAAAATTCCAACAACAACCATGGAATGTGGAGTTGAACAGAATGCTAAGTGTTTTCATATATGTTTTGCCATTTGCAGTATTTCTTTCAGGACCATTTGAAATGTTGTGGTTTACTTTCTTGCTTTTTCATACTTGATATAATTCCTCCTATGGAAACTGACTATTATTTTCTCTTTGATCAAATAAAGACTCCGGTTGTGTCTTGACAGAAATTCCAGAGTGGAATATTAGAAGTCAAGTGGCTCTTGAACCTTTGAGAAGCCAACCAGCAGGCAGTGTTCAGCATGGAAAGCAGACAGTCTGGAAACGACTGATTTTCTTTGAGCAGATGAAAATAGAGTTGCCAGTTCCAAAGGAAATTTGATCGGACGTAGAGACTTCACATATAGTCATGGTCTCTGTGTTGCCTGTTCCATACTCGCTGGTTGTCAAAAGGAGGCCCTTCCTCATTAATCATAGAAACATAGAAAACTACTTTTTCCAGTTGCTTTCTAAGAAGGATTTTTTATAGTTTTCTTTTCATGATTTTTACTATGGACCTATGCTTTCTTATGTAATGTCACTGGTATTTTTGTGTTATGTCTAGAGGAGGGAAATAAAGGAAATTCCAAACTAGATTCTGGTGTCTTACAGCCATGGATCAGGTTATTTCAGAAAAACACATACGGCTGACAACGGAAACCATCCCTTATTCTAAAAAGGAGAGGAATAAATGGACGGAGAAAGATATTACTTTAGAAAACTTAAAATAATTTTTACTTATTTCTTTAAACTGTAGTAGCAATGCAGTGAGCAACTCTTGTAATCAAACTCAATAAGTAATTGAGAGAGTAAAATATATCAGTAGTTTATATATGAGAGTAATTTCCTTCTGCAGTGCTCTGTGAAAGGGAGTTTCACCCCTGGGGGAGCATTCAAGGGGCTTGGCCTGTTTCTTCTTTTGCCTATTTCAGGAAATCTGCAGAGATGCAGAAATTTTGCAAGACGTTGCAAGTATTTGTAATGTGACATGCAGTTAGAGCTTGTTGTGCATTTCAGAGTTAAGCTTGCAAAACACTTTCTACTCTTATGCACTCTTTTCACTTGAGTGATAAAACGATAAGCTTTTAGGAACCATCTGCCTTTTATGTTGAATGTTCCCTATCTGCTAGCTGCTAAAAGGTGCTCGGTTTCTTTCCCCATTTCTAATTTTTAAGAAGTCTTATCTTTTTCCATTCTGCTTCAACAAAAATAGCTGGTTTTGAATACTTGGCAACGACCAAAGAGTAAACTCTGTGGTGATGCAAATGTGTGTGATTTGATCAGAGAATAGATGTTAAATGGTAAGTCTGGGATCCCCAACCAGGCTCTTTGATCATTGTTTGGTTGCTGTGACATACTCTCTGAAATGCTATAGTGCAAACCAATTGTCTGTTGTTCTCTGTATTTTGGAGGAAAAAAAGCCATAAAAATCATAATTCAAAAAAAAAAAATTTAGTTTATTACACAGAGTAGTCAGGTCAGAAGTTATGAAGATCCCAGATGTTGTTAACAGCAGGTGCCTTCTGCTTCTGTACCAGAGACCATGGTCTGTGCCTGGCTGTGTGACAGACATCTCCTCAGAGCAGCCTCAGTGCTGAGGGCACTTCTCCGCCACTGGTGGAGTTCATGTATCTCTATCAATCTTTGTCTGCTGTCAAACCCAGCAGTTTTCTTACTGCTAGCCACAGTAAAATGAGAATTTCAACATTAAGCAAAACTATTTTGATCCATTCTCATAGTAAGAAACAAACCAGCATTCTTGTGCAGGGTAGTTTTAGGAGTGGAAAATAATCAGGTCAAAATACTGTGCTCGCACATACATGGAGCAGAGATTTCCTTAAAGGGAAATTCATAAAGCTGTCATCAGTCCTACAGTTCTAACATTGCCATTTGGAGAAAACCCGTCAGGGTTCACACCAGCCTTCAGCAGCAGTTCTTGCTTATTCCGTTAGGCGTTGCTGAATCTCAGCAATTTTGTGCTCTCTATGCTCAGTGACATTTTGCAGTGCCAGAGAGGATACCCCTCTGCCATGGACCCCCTGCAGTAGTATCACAAAACCAGGGAGTAACTGCACGGCTACTGTGAGCTGTATCCCAAGGTGCTTGTTCCTGGAATAGAATAATTTCTTTTAAGTCTGAATTTCTTTATTTTCAGAGTGAATTTGCACATTATGATTTTTGTATTCATAAAACACGCATTAGACAGCCAACGAGTAGCCTGGAGAAAACTGCAAGCAGCAGATATACAATATATGGTCCCTGTAGGGCTTGTGCATATGTGCATGTGCGTGTTACTGAGAGAGGTGATATTTGTGCTGTAAAATTTGGGGAACTTTTGAAGAAGAGCTTGCAGCCCTTCTCATCTAAGTATTAAGCTTTGTGAACATAAATATCTTGTGTGTTTCTGTATTCTCCAAGACATTTTGTGGATCTATTCTCCTATTAGAATAGTCTCAGAGAAGAAAACAAAACAGATGCAGGAAATAAAATATGTCAGGAACATCCATTCAAAATAGATACTGTGGTTGCATTAAATCTTTGCACAGAGTGTCTGATCTGACCCCAAAAAAATGCCCAACAAATTACACTTGTTTAAAAAGTCAGAATCATTCTTATATGAATATCAAACACAATGATTAATTATGTAAATGTTCTGTTACACATTTTAGTCAATTATTATAATAGTAGTAGCTTTCAAATGATTACATTTAATTAGGCTTCAGTTGGTGATGGATTATATATAATTATCAGGTAAACTTCTCTCAAAATGAATGCTGTTGTGCTGCATTCTTAGTGTGTGTATGTTCTTGGGGGTTATCAACTCTTGACAATAACCGTCAAATGACATTAGAGAAAAAAAGGACTTTTATTTAATTGCAATAATCAGTATTTTGTTTTGTTCTTGGAAAAATGTTACCATCTTTCCTATGAAACATAGACAATTTGTTCATCTCATTTGGGCCATTTTGCATTCTGTAGTAGTTATCCCCTGAGGTTTTAAAAGGTTACCTAATTTCAGGTTAAAGGTATGCATATTTCAAAGTGTAGCTTGATTAGTTCAATTATGTAGGATTATTTATTACAGATTAAATTTTCGTCTACATATTTCACATGGCTTCAAGCAGTTTTCTTCGGTTATTAATTCTGTGTTTTCTCCCTGTAAAGGAATAAAATTTGCTACTTTTAATTTAAACTAGTTGTTCCATGCAAACCACAGTATTTCATTTTTGATTTTCATCATTTCTATCAATGTCAAGAAGCAGAAATGTAGTATTTCCATCATTTGCTTCCAAATTAATGTAACATTCCAGAAACTGTCTGAACTCTGTCGTATATCATAGGAACCCAGGTCTGAGATCACCAAATCCAGATTTGAATCCAGAGCTCTTATAATTAGACATTTATTTAGTCCTTTAAAAGCCGCACTTCACCTCTGCAAAACAGTCTTTAGATGCGTATTAGTATAAACCCCTAAAACTGCAGAGAAAAAAAAAAAAGGAATGCAAATGAAGAAAACAGTAAAGATTAAGGATTTTAATTATGTCTGTGCTGAGGAGGAGAGGAGGAGAAGGACTTGGTCAGGTGAGAAGGACATTCGTGGATCTGGCAGGGCCAGAAGAGCCCGATGCTCTATTTTCCCACAGGCAGAGAACTCTTGCAGCTAACTTGGGTAGTCGCATCTGTCCTGGAATTAAATATATCTTGTCAATCCCCTGTGTCACTTTTATAATTCACCATTTTTAAGGAAGGAGAGGGAAAACAGAACATGAAAAAGAAAGCATGTATGAAGTCTGGCATGACAAAATAGATGTAAATTTGAGATTTCAACATGCATTTAAGCTGTCTAGCACAAGCTCCCTGGTATTCTATCCTGGCTGCATAGGGCCAGATCCTCATCTGCCGTGACAGTGTAGTGAAGTGCCTCAATTTGTATCAGCTGAACATCTGTTCTGCAGTAACAAAATTTCACCTGAGGAGTATTTCACATAGTCCCACTCACTAAGTATTTGACGAGATGAGAGCTTTGGTTACACACAAGTTGCAGGATGAGGCCCCATTTGGATGAAAAGTGGAACTTCAAAGTGTACAGCTTTACTATCTGCCAGGTGTTTTTCAAGGCCTCACCATTATTTTATATGTTATTGAGTGCTGCAGTCTCTTTCTTTTTGTCTTTGAGTGTATATTAGGCAGCTGTTTTTCCAACTGTCTGCAAATTGATAAACAAAATTCAAGTGTCTGCTGGAGAGCTGTGTGACTGTTCTGAGAAGTATTTATTCGGCTCGATATAATAACTGTGCTCAGTATTTGCATAAATGCTCTTCAGTAGCATATCCATAGATAATCGTTTCATTTAAAGCCTCCCACTTTTTATAGTCCCCATTATTTTTATAACTAAAATAATTGTATGCCTGTTATCTTTCTGTCTTCTCCATAAATCTCTAGTATAAAATCCTGAGATAGCTGAGTAGTTGGAGGAAACATGGATAATCAAAAAGATGACGATGGGAGGAGAAAAAAAAAGGATATTCTTGATTATATAAGAAATTATACTTTAGAAAGCACTCATTAAAAACACCCATATGTTCACACCATTTTTACAGAACCTGTTTTCAGTGGAAAGTCTGCAGGAGCAACACAGGGATGGTGCTGAAGCCGGTTTCCACCTCTCAACTTAAGGATGTCTCATTTAGTCAGGTTTTGGGCCAAGCAGGTTTGAAATTTGCACAAAGCCTCTTTAGAAAGTGAGAAGAGTTACCCCAGCCTTCAAGAGGACACACAGAAATCAAGGTCAGTGTTTATTTTCCGCGGATTTCTTCGACCTCTTCCAAGTATGCTACCAATCCAAGATAAAATGCAACACTTGGAAACTGTCTTATATTCTGCAAGTTCGCAAGCACTTCCTGCTGCTAATTAAAAGCTGGTTGAGGCAGTAACCATTTGCAAGGACTGCTACAGTGATGTGGGGCGAATGGTTGCTCTTAAGTGAGTTCAGGTCCAGTATGGGATGTGTTGCTTGTCCTGACATAGAAGCTGAAAGAAAGGCAGGACATGGTGCCTTCCCGAATATTACCCCAGTGTCTTACTAAAGAAGATGAGAAGAGATTCCTAATGTTTCTCTTGAAGAAGAATTTACAATGAGTGCGCACTCCCTTCTCACAAGTTAGTTTTTCTCACTCTTCTTTGCACATTTTTTTTTTAATCACCAGTGAAAGGCTTTAGTGTACTACCTGTCTGCTGAGCATTGTAGATGTTTAGGCACTAGAAGAGAGATTTTCCATTAGAGTAAAAAATAATGTGTTCATACATGTGCAGTATTCTTGAAACTCTTTTTTTAATAATCTGCTTTCAAGAGTCATATTTTCAAGGATCTCCACCCTACAATATGTTCCAGTAATTGTTCTTAAGGTAATTAAAATTTAAGTAGATCATCAGACAGTAAAAAAGCTCTTATATAACTCTTTCTGCTCTGAATCTCATAGAGGGGGGAGAACTCCCGGCCAAAACTTCAGGAAAACAAAAGCTGTGTGTGTTTTATATATAATTATTTTCAACTTCTGATCTTCATTCTCATTAGCAGAAACATCTGTGTAAACATCCTACATTTCAAAATTTGCCTCCTGCTTTAATTCACTACTTCACAAGAGTCTTTTTTTTTATTACCTTTTTAATCTGCTTTTGCTGAATACAGCATGTGTGGAGCATCTTCCTTCAGCTCTTCCAGCCTCATCAAGCCTGTTTCCACTGAAAGTCCATTTGTCCCTTGTTATAAATAGTTGCATATAGACTTCTGCTTCTTGTTGTAAACTTTTCTGTTTTCTGGACACGTTTTTAGCTGTGGTGTGAATGTCCATGCATGTTCATCAAAGCTGAAGTTAAATGATTGTTGGAAATACACAATCATTTATTACAGACAATTTTATGATATGGCTCTTGCAATAGCATTTCTGTGGTTTCTATGCAGGACTGTGAAGTTATTCCCTGAAGCTGAAAGAGTTTTGTTTGTTTGTTTGTTTTTCATAATTTTAAGTTTTTATGTGAGATTATGAAGTAATGAAATGGTTGAATATAAATTATCTTGAAATATTGAAATGACAACTCTACTGCTTCTAAAGCTAATGGAATTTGTATTTTCCAGAACTGACCTAAAGCTGTCTTGTCATTTTTAATGCAAACTATATGGAAAAAAAAAATCAATGCACATGGTTGGTGGCAATGCTAGTGTAAAGATGAAAAAGCAAAGAGTATTTTACTATAGAATAATATATTTTAAGCTCATATTTACAGTGTAAACTTTCAGCATATACTTCATTTCTGGCTAGCTTTGGTATTAAACTATGTGTTTGTGAGAATAACCTGGTGTAGTTGATATGTACTCCTGTGGTCAACTTCAGATGCTGAGCAGCGATGTGTCATAAATATATACATATATATTTTCAAACATACACACATGTGTGCGCGCTCACACACACAGTAGTAATTGCTTATTGAAAATTAATGCTTCACTAAAATTCTTGCTTCACTGTGCTTCAATGCACAATGCTTCACTGTGGCAGTCCCACAGTGTCCCTGGGCACTGTGCTCTGCTTGGTCATTGGGATGAGCAAGAGCCAGGATGTGGGATCTTTGGGTGGGCAACTGCCCTTCCCGTTCTATGGTTGGATTTGCTGGTCTTGAAGGTCTTTTCTGATCATAATGATTCTTTGATTCTCTGTGGTGGGCAAAGACCACTGAGCCTTGGCTTTGCTTTGCACATCTTGGGCTGCCAAAAGGCAGTAAGGGAGAATCCCTTCAGGGATCTTTCCTGAGAAGGCATTTGTACAGCAGATAGCCTGGAAGCAGACAAATACTGTAAGGTGAAAGCTACTAGAACAATGTAACAGTCACAACTATGTAGAAATAGGCATAAGTATTCTATTATATATGCTAATATAGTAATATAATATAATAATATACCTATATACCATAGTAATATATAATCAGAATGAAAATAGTTTCTTCCTACATCCTTAAAATAAGTTGCTGTTTAGGATTTTTATGAATATCTTTCCTCCTTCTTTTAGAAAAAGTAGCTACAGGAGGTTAATCATTCCTATGAAGTTGTCTTATTTTTTCTTTTAATGTTTACATTTAGATATTGCTTTTTCTTCTTAAATAATTTATAGTGAAACTTATAAACTTCTAGTGAAACTTATAAAATGTTAGAAAGCTAACCAGAACTAACAGTCCCAAAAGCACAAATGTCATCAGAACATAAGTCCTCCTACTTAGCAGTGATTTTTCACTGTTATTTTTCCAACCGTACATGTGTATTACGGGAAATCATATCACCTAAATCTGTCGTTGTGAAATGTTTGTTCCACTTTCTATATAAAATTAATTGTACAAATTATCTTTCCTAATGGTGAAGAAGGGAGGTTGAAGAGATTTTTTGTTCTTTGATTTCAAACTTACCTTTTTATTTTTGCCACTAAGAAAACTGCAAGATCCTAGTGCTGCCTAGGTCTAGGACTACATGTAATAGCATTTTTTTTTTCTGAACATTTATAGATTAAAGAGGTATATGGTTTAACAAACTGAAAAGTGTATAAATACGCCTTAAAAAAATTGGAGTCTGAGGAGGTGACCTTCTCTGGTTTCTAAACTTTTCTCTTTGAAAACTCTGCCCAATTTTGTGTTCAAATAGTTGATATTAAAGTTGTGTTGTAACTCTTTCAATTTTTCCCAGAGACGGACCATTACACACAGCTTCAAAAAGCTGCCGATTGTGTAGCCTGGCAGCAGCAACAGAGGTGACGGGCAAAGGGCCTTTCAATGATCCATCCAAAGTTGTCTGATAATAACCACAGGGTTTCTCAAAGCTAGCACTGAAAGAGGCTGGCTGACGTCTACAAAATCCTGAGCTCCGCTCCCAAGAGCTGCTGAGAGTCCTGCCTTCCTAGTAAGTCACAGGAAAGGACTTTAAGGGCATTTGATGGGGATGCTCAGCTCCAGGCTGGCAATCAGTTACTGCCAGCATTAGGAGCTTTATATTCTGTATTACTCAGAGCTGCATAATAATTATCAGCATTATCTAAAGGGGAAAACTTGAGACGCTATGTTACATTGCAGTGCCCTCTGAAAACAACAAAAAAACCCAACAACAAACGATTCTCTTGTCTTTAGATATACCTTCCTTTAGTTTCCTTTAGTTTACTAACTACTGTACTTTAGTATTGAATCACATTTTTAAAATAGTACTCAGAATATTTTCCTACTGAAACATAATTTAAAGTGTTGGTCTTTACTGTCATTTATTGGACCATGTTAAGATGTAGTATTTAATAGCCGTGCACTAGAGGACTATCATTCATATTTCTCTTTTTCTTCTTGGCACTGTAGTTGTAGAACTGAAGTCTTTGTGTGTGTGTGTGTGTGTGTGTGTGCGCGCTTAAGATATCCAGCAACCATCCCCAATCATTTTATCTAGCTTGTAGTGGCTTTAAAAATCTAAAGACTTAGGCACGTTTGGGGGAAGGAGGGGAAAAAAAACCACACAACAAAAAAAACCCTACTCTGGGTTACAGGTTATTTTTTTTTTATGCTAAGGTGTTTATCTGGAAAGAATCTCGATTCAGATGTAATACTGGATAGACTAAAAAAGATGAATGTAGGCATGGGAAGTTTTGATCTTGGAGGAAATGCAAGCCTGTGTATTTACTTTGCTGATCTCCTGAACACATGCTAAGTGCTGGGGCATATCAGAGATGTACTGTTCGCCTGGCTTGGTACTGGGTAGCACCTTCCCACAACCCACAAGCTCATATTTCCATTGCCCACAGGTTATCCCGTGGTGCAATGGATACCCCACCTTTCTGCTCTGAAAAATCAGACCTATCTGTGCTTTGCATTCAGAGAAAGAGCTGGGAAACATCCAAATTGTAAATTTGATGAACTGGAATGGTTAGAGATTTGTAGACCTATAAAATACTCTACTCCCCACTGGCAGAGTAAGAGCTCACCAAGGTAAGATAATTAATGGAAGCTACTTTGCTGCCTTAAAAATATATGAACCCAGTATGACACAGACTGATAAATGTTGGAAATGGAATTTTGAATCATCCCTGTTGTTAATTAATAATTGATTGTTATTGACTATCTCATCTATTTGTAGTCTAGGGTCCTTATAGATTTATCGTGCATTACATCACAAACACAGCAATATTACAGATTATAACTCTTTTTTTTTTAACAATTAATGCAGTGTTGCTGATTTAGACCACTTTGTCTCAAAAGAGGAAGTATCCTTGTGATGCAAATATAATCTGCTCCCCAGAAATCCAACTTTCTCGCGTTCTCTGCACTTGCCTGTGTTTCTTCCCAGAGGGAGCTTTATTTCAGTGGAAACAGAGTTAAATCAATGCTAATGACTCTTTGCAAGTCCTGCCCAGATTATATACTTACTTTTCTTACTGTGAAAAGAGAGCTCTATATGCAATAAAATGCAGACAGTGCTATGAGACTGTATCATGTCAGCAGTTTTCAATCACAGGCATTACTGGGAAATTCAGCCATACAACTGGTTACCAAACTGGGTTCTGCTATTTCTAACTGCACCTGAAAGTTCCCAGAGACCATAGTCATGTTCCACCCCATCTTATTACTGTCCACAATAGCCTATGAGGTCCCTATGCTTAGTTTAAACACTGCAAAAGAGAAGCTTTTTCAGAATATGCTTTTATAGCTTCTATTCTCCTGTGACTCTGGAAAAAATGATAGGTAACCTCTTATACAAAAGATAAGCTTTTTGTTCCTCATTTATTTACCTCCTTTTCTAAATATAAAGCATCAAATACTTTTGAGAGTAAATAAGGTTTAGGATCAATCCTAACTTTTTAGGGATAATTGTGGCACCTTATATCAGGTATGGATAGTCTAGGGGGAATCATTTTTTGTGATCTGAAAAAACAAGCTTGTACTCTTTGAGGATAAGGAAAACTATGAAAAACTACATAATTTAGAAGTCAAAGCCTCATTTTCAAAAATGACTTTGAGAGATATACAAAATAGCAACATAGGGAAGAATGGAGTATAATTATATAGAATAGAGAAGAAAGAGCAACTATTTATCATTTTCTTTAACAGTGCATAGGTTTCTAAAATTTTCTTCTGGTCCTTATATGCTCCTTTGGATTTTAAGAAAGGATTGCAAGCCTAGCCTTGGATCAATTTTGAAAAATGGGTTTTACATTTCTAATGGACTTAATGCATTTGGATGTGTTACCTGGTGACTTGGCTTCCTATTATGCAAATGTTTACAATTGTTATTGGTTCATGCCCATATGCATATGAATTACATCTGGCTGAAAGGAGGAGAGAGATCAAGGGAGAAAAGATGTGGGGAAGGAGAAGGGACAATATTGTCTGAGTGAGTCATAAATTATTCAACAGGGCTGATATTTAATCTTGGAGCTGAAGTACATAATTCACCAACAATAGGCAAGCTGGAATATATTAGCCAAAAATACTTCTTGAGCAATTTTGAAAAACAAACATTTGTAAAAATCAAAATCTATTTGTAGTGGAGTCCTACAGCAACTGTTGCAGGAAATAAAGGCCTTGGGAATGAGGTAGGATAATATGCTGAGTTTGTGCAGAAAAATAAGTAAGACCTTGTAGTGTTAGTAGACTTGGGCTACCCAGCGCAGGAAGAGCAAATGGACTGATGGAGACCAACCTGAGCCCTGGAAGAGCTCAGGGATGCGGTATCCAGCACTGGGTGTGCTCTTTGGGCTCTAGCCAACATTTGTGCTCTTCTCAACATTGCCTGGGAGGATGCCACTGGGTATTTCTAGGTGACAGGATCCAGAAGTGCATGGATTTCTAGGTGACAGGATCCATGGATCCATGGGAAGCTGCCACTGGGTATTTCTAGGTGACAGGATCCAGAAGTGCAGTTTTCCTAGAGCCAAACTGAAGAGGGACTTCCCTAAGGACAGGGTAATGATGCTGTAGCTTCTATATGGATAAGCAGCAGTTGTACATGGTGCTAACATCAGGGCCTTGCAGCTTGTAGTTATGCCCAACTTTATTTGCTTTTCATTTCTCCGTTCTTGTTAAACCTGATGCTTATAAATCAGGAGGATGCAAATAGAATGAGACAGGTAGTCACCCCTATATGAATTTATTGTCTCTTGCTAGGTATGAGATTGAAAATCTAGTGAGTAGTGTAGCACTTAGTAATTAATAGTCTGAGGCTGAATGCTGTAATAAACCGATAAGAGAAGCATGTTATAAAAGAACAAATCTTTACCTAAATTTGCTAGTATACAGAATACAAGGACTTTTTCAAGCAGGTCCGATGAGAGAATTGTTAGTGGGATTACTTGATAAGTTGGCCCAAATAAGTCGTGTGAAATTTAATAAGGCTAAATGTAAAATATATTAACCATACATATGTGCAGATGTGGTGATTGGGGGACATGGTGAATTTGAAGAAGTGTATCACAGATAATCAAGTGAGTAGGAGATGTGCGTGTGCTAAAGCTGAAAGATGGAATTCTGGCATCTCTGCTGCTTGAGTGCTATCTCCAGTCCTGAAGTATTAAAAAACATGAATGGGAAAACAAAAGAGGATGTTGACAAACTGGAAAGTCTCCAGAGAACAGCTTGGGAGGAGGATAGTAAGATATGTATTACAGGGAGATTCCAGGAGCAACTGAGCTTCATCATCAAAAAACAAGTGAGAAAGTTCACATCTTGACTTTCAGTATTGGAAACAGTAATTTAATATCAAAGATTTTACAAGAGCTGCTGATAGGACACTGAAGCGAGACAAATTCAGAATAGAAATAAGGCTTGGTTATTTACCAACAGGAAGTAATTTATCATGGTGATAGTTTCCTTTGCTTGAAATCAGAGCCGTACCCTTTTCTTCGTGGTCATGTTCCGTTCAGCAGAAGCTCACAGTCTGTTTTGCAGAACAGATGAGATAAATGTGTTATTGTGATCCCTCTTTAAAATCTATGCAGTGACAAAACTGAAACTACAGTAGCTGGTACTTGGCTGGTATTGGTATAACAGTGTTTTTCAATGTATTGTCTTTTACTGTGTGTTTTGTAAACTAGTGTGTCTGGGAGCTTGCTGATAAAATGGTGCTGGACCTTCTTAAACCAAATTTCAATTCAATAAAAAGTCCAATAAAAAAAAAAGCCTTGAAAAACTAAGTCCTAGAGAAATTTTAAGATTGTTAAAAAAAAAAAAAAGTTTTCCACGAGAAATATGTATGCCATTGCAATCATGAGAAATGCCCTGTAAGTGACAGATTGTGGAAGCTCAGGAAGCTGCTGTGAATGATATTGTCAATTTTAGTGTTTCTCTTGACTAGCTGGATAAATGGCCTGCATTTCAGTGCTCTGGCACAACCATTTTTCTTTTGACTTTCAAAGATAGAATGTTGGCTATAAAATGATAAATTTCATGCAAACACAGATAAAATATTTTTAATAGAAATCACATTAAATTTAAATAAGATAAAGACACAAATATCAAAATTGGAGACTTTTTCAGATACGAAAACCTTTCTGAAAAATATTTTGAATTTTATAAATTATTTTTCACATATTTTGGCACCAAAAACTATAAATAATTTATTAAATATTTTGGTGCCACAGAAGTTCTTGCATTTTTGAGCTTGCCTTTGCTTGAAGATTTTTTGTATCAATGAAGCTGATCCTACTCTGACTTTAACAAGAGCTTGATGAGATTTGCTCTTACTGAAGAGTAATGAAGCTGGCAATGATCTATTCTACTCCAGGTAGCAGCTTGAGTTTGGTGTCACTTGAGAACCTTGCAGCTCAGAGTGGATTTTCACCAGAAAATTCTAATTTCAAGATTCACAAGTCACAAGTGAAGCTGCTGGGACTAGATACTGCCCTTGCTTCTTCGGGGCTAGAGGGGCCAATTTGACAGACTTGGAGCCCTGAAAGCCGATCAGGCTGGATGCTTTGAAGCCCTGAATGCCCCCAAGAATCCCAAGGCAAGTTGCATGGGAAACAAGATAATCTTAAATTCTGTGGAGGGCCCAGAATTTGGTAGCTTGAAACTAAAGCAGTTCTCTGAATCATTTCATTGTCAATAAAATATGAACAAAGAAGAGGTAATGAAAACTTTGCCCAAGTTTTCTCCCTTTTATTAATGTTCCACTATTCCATTGTATATGGCTTGTAGTAATTCCCTTTTGCTGCTACTCCTGTTTGTGTGCAGTGTGTAAACAGACACCAAAGGACTCTTTGGAGAACTGTGTGAAATCGGTTTAATAGGTTAGATAGGAAAAGTTGATGATTTCTATTGCAAAAGTTTATATTTTGAAGTTGTCTTTGCCAGAAAATACAAATTGATATTCAGTTTGTACTAGATAGGCAGGGAGTGATTTTTTTCTGATTATACTCTGAAGTAGGTGGCCATTTCAAAATCCAGCTATCTCAATTTAAAAACAAAGCAATTTTTTTTCCAAGCTATAATATTTTTAACTCTTGTTATTGCTTTGCGCAACTAAATGGAAATGTACTGTCTAGCAATGAAAATTCAGGTAGTTGTTCTCGTTGCTATGACTACTTCAAACTATAAAACTTTCTGTAGGTGGCACTTAAAACTCATTTCTTGCATACTCTAGATAGAGATCAACAGAAATGATAAGCATACAAAATAAAAGCTGAAGAGCAAAACATCTTACTAGAGATCTATTTTTTTCATTACCACTACAAATGGCATTTATTGATTTACCTGGTTTTCTAGCTTGATTTCTATAAAATCAAATCACTTAAATTGGATTTAGATATATCTCCTGAATAAGCTGTGTTTGGTTAAATAAATAACATAGAAAAATGGCCGAGAACAGAAAAAATGAACATGAAAAAATCCGATAACATTGCAAAACCCTCATTATTTCACAATATTCTTTTGGTTCACAGCATACAGAGTGGCTAATGCACCAACTGATTTCTGTTCTCTTACAACAAAATTACTATTTAATGTTGAAAGCAACAAAGCTTTAGACTTGTTTTAACTGGATGCATCACTAGCAATTTTTCTTTTTCCTGAAAATGTCAAATGAAAGGCAGAAGAGAAAATTAACCTTTGCATAAGAGCTTACTGTTCATTTAAATTTAATAATGTGTGCTCATTCAAGTTTTCAGATTGATAAATAACCAATTAGAAATGCTACAGTTTTGCTTTTTGTGCTATATGTGATTTGCAAGCTTAATAAAAGAGAAAGTAATTATATTGACTATCGGTATCAATGCGTTTGTGCACTGCCAACAGAAGAGAATTTAAAATCAACAGTTTCCTCCAATAGTAACACAGCTTTTGCAAAGCTTATAAGTTTATAAACTTTTAGAATCTCCAATGAGTAGTGCCATATAATGCAAAATCATTATACTAATTATGGAAATAATTATTACCAAAGTGCATCTCAATTCTCTAAACATCAGAGTCACTAAATTCTTGATTGCAATAATTGTACTCTGGGTTAGATTTGACTGCCTCTGTAAAAGGAATTGTCTTGAAGAGCAGAAAGTTTTGATCCAGGGAAGAAATGTAAGCAGCGTTGTTGATATAGCAAGTCTGATACGGAGTATGAAAGCCTTTTAGAATATATCAGGGTGATGAGAGTGCTGGGCTTCTTCTTTGGACTTTACCCACATCTGTGTAAAAGGAGGTTTTGCTTCTTTTTAAAACTGTTATCATTTCCTTTAGAATAAGGTGTGTCGGTGTGTCCAGTTCTGTAGCTCAATACAAAGCCTGAAAAATTACAGGCCACGATGACTACTGTAAAACAAGATGCTAGGGTAAATTTGTTCTATGCGACATGGTTAAATAGCTATAATGGTGGTGTTAATTTCTGTAGAAATATATTGTAGTCAGAATAGTGTGATCTGAGTAATATCTAAACTTCTGACAATTTGGGTAGAATTTTCAGTATCGGTATGAATGTTGCATCATAGTCAACACATTCATGCTATTAAACAACAGTTGTATATCAGCCTAACAAGAAATGCGTGTAGGAATCAACTCTGCTATCTTTATTTCCTTTATTTGTCACTTTTATTTGACTACCTTCTGCAGAGAAGGCATCTCACTTGGGAGGGACTAGACTTTAGCTCAGCTTTTAGATGCAAAAGCAGAAGATTCGTGAGGTGGTAGAAGAAAAGATATTTTGGAAGTTTGTATAAGAAAAAGCTGAAAACAAAGTCTTATGAGAGTTCATGAAAAATTCGGGAGCTGGGTAAATGTGAGATAATACTTGGGACTTTCAGCTTAGCCCAAATAATCATTCTGCTCTTTTTTTTCCCCTTTATTCTCTTATGTATTGTTTAACGTCACTTAAAGGAATATGTTTGCTTGAATGACTTCCTCTGCAATGGCATGTTAAGGAGTCACCTTTTGCAGTATTAAAACAATTTCTTTTGTTTGTTTCTATTTTTCATTGTTTGTGGGTTTTAAGGATAGAGAGAAATAGTTGCCACAGCAACTGATATATTTTTACAAATGTATGTTTACTTTCATTGGAAGTTCAGCTTGACAGGAACATTTTTCCTTTTGATTGTTTGACTTTACAAAACCACAGCTAATTACAAAACCAATTCTCTTCTGGTGTCCTGAAGGTTAATACAAAATCCAGACAGCTAGGGAGTTTATGTAAAGAAAATGTTTTCTCAGAAGGTGGAAAAAAACCCCTCCTCCTATTCTTTCACCTAAAAATATTTATTGAAGTGCAAAAAAAGAATAAAAAGCGTGATTCTTTTTTTTATTATTATTACGTTAGACTTAGTCTAATTATTACATTAGACTTTTGCCCAAATGCTCCTCTAGAAGCAAGCAATGGTTTTATTGCTCCTGGAATTTTATGGAATTTATAGAGCTTTTTTTACAAAGCAAAAGCAATAGATTTCTGTGGATGTTTATTTATTTATTTTCATGTAGAAACACATAGAAGAACTGGAAGAACTTCTTGTTCCAGCCATGATTTCCAAGGACAGGATAAGGGCATTGAAAAGTTTAAAATGTTGTGAACATTATATTCAGACAAAACCACTGGTGTTTCTTTTTTCCAGGAAGATGAGAAATGTTTTCTGAATAAAGCTTGGATATTGTTATCTTCCTAGTCCTTAATAGTCTTTTGCTACTAAGTGCAATAGTGACAGAAACTGCAAGTTAATGTAAGCGAATATGCTCTTCCAAAGACAATTTGAATGTCCTAGGAATGCTTGCAATATCTTATCCTAAATGAAGATTTTTATATCTTTTTTTCCCTTCTACTACTTAAGTATTTTTCAGAATTTAAAAATATCAGTTTACAACATGAGAAACTCTTCAGTCTCATTTAGAGGAAGGCAGTAGTAATATATACATTTCCTTGAGTTGGGGGAAATAGTGAGGAGAAACATCATGACCAAATAATTAAAGTAAAAAAAATCAGTTTCTGATGGAGATTGTGTGAACAGTGAATAAATGCAATATAAGCCTGTAACTCTCCCTACCTATGTTTGAATCACCTTTTTAATAGTTTTCTTCAGCTTTTAATAGCTTTCTTCACTCTGATTCAGGTTCTATTTTGGCTGTAAGGAAAAGAACTGATTTCAATTATGTGACCCTCTGCCAATCTCTCTTTTAGTTGTCCCTCTGTATTAGTCACAGTACCTCTTCTTTCTCTTGTCTTCTCTTTCTGAGAAAATGGAAATTTGCCATCCTCTCGGCCACCTGGTCAGCCACTCTTTTCTTTCCTGTTGTTTCCTTGAAAAATCTCCTCATTTCTTTCTGTTTCACTTTGCTGTACTTTTCCCCTAAGACTTCTATCAACTGAAGAGAAAAATCAAACCGAATATTGTAGGTAGATGCACATATTATATTTACAGAAATCTGATAATACAACTCCAATTTCAATATAATTGTTTTGTGTTTAATGTATTTTTAATAGCACCTATTAGAAGTTGCCTGTTTCAAATGCTTTGTGAACTATTAAAGTTAATTTTAAGTCACTTATGTGAATTTAATAATTACACCTTTTAATATTAATTCTAGTTTGTAGTAGAACCCTGTGTACAAAGGCTTTTTGTAAATATATAAGCTAAATCTCAGACATTCTATTATTGTCCTTTTGGCTTAACATATATTTTAAGACTTAGAAGCTCCACCCACATAGTACTAATACATTTCTTTGATATTAGCTTATATTATTAATATTTTATCAGGATTCAACTCCAGCTTGAATCTGATGTAGATTCTCTGTCCACTGAAAGGCTCAAATCTGCATTTCTTATGTTACTTTAATATCTTATTTTCTTTGTGACTAATAGACAGTGTGACTCAGTTAACAGATATAATATCACAATTTTGAGAAAATCCTTCCAAAGAGCATTTAGTATACATTTTATCCAGCAATTACTCCACATTGGTGATTGCTAGAAAAATATCACCAGCGTGAAAGAAAAAAAAATCCTCATAATTTTACAAAAAAAAAGACAAAAAGGAAAAAGAAAATCCATTGCAGATGTGGCAACTGGCTCCAGTTCTTTGAGGTCCTTGACTTTTTTTTTTTATTTTTTTTTTTTTTTACTGCAAGTTAGTCTCTGCTGCAGTTGCTCATTACCCCTGTGCCCCGTGCTCTGGGTGTCCCTGCTTGAGCAGGAAGGTTGGACTAGGTGATCTCTAGAGGTCTCTTCCAACCTTGAACATTCTGTGTGATTACATTCCACTACAACCAAAGCTTAATCAGAAGAAATCTGTCTAATTAAAAGGATATTTTATCATCTTAGTTTGACCATATTTCTACATCATATCTAGTCATATTTGCTGGATTCTTATAAAGCTGTACTTCATCTTCCAGCCCTTAATTATTACCTTTGACATTTTATTGCGCCTTTTCTCTTGATTTTTAGTGTCGGCGTTTCCTTGTTTCTGTGTTTTCCTCTAGGCATAGAAGCCATTCTCTTCTTTTTATTGCCTCCTGTCCTTCTGCCTCCTGCTAAGGTAGCTGTCCCAAAACACCTCTTATGGCCTATCTTCCTTTGCTCATTCAGCCCCTCGGCAAAAATCTCACTTTGTTACAGGAGAGGTAGATGTCAAGTTGGTAATGGGGGAACAAAAAAAGGAGAAACGAGATTAAATCGATTATTACATGTCTCCATCTCACTTAGAACATTACTATGTATTTTCCAAGGTTTCTTTTGCCTCACTAATCTTTCCACCTATTTTAGGCTCTGAATTGCTTTGTTCTCTCTACTAGCTTGCCATGCCTTCCTTGGTCTACTCCTTTTGTCACAGGAGCAATAGGAGCCTAAATCAGGCCTGTGGATCTCATGTGGCTTCAGTAGCTTTGTCACTGCACAAAGGATGACTTATTTCATTCTGGTGTTAGTGTTCTCTCTAACAATATATTTCCCAAAGTATGGTGTGCTGCCTGTTTTGATCGTTCCAGGTCATTAGATGCTGTCAAGAAGCAAAAAAGAAAGAAAAAGGGAGACAGTCTTTCAATATGTAGCTTCTGGAAGAGAGATACTACACAATTAGTAAATGGTTTTGAGTTCATTTAAGTATTTTTAGCAAAGAAGAACGAGGAAGTGTTCCGTCATCACTCTTCCTTGTGTTTCATGGCTCAATTGCTCTTGAGATAGTGTGAAGTTAGAATATCTGGTAAGTTAAATGTGAGGAAAAAAGAGCAATTTTTAAGCACAGCTGTATTTTACATGGTTGTAAAATTTTGTTTTTATTTTGTATTAGAGAATACTCTCCGTTCAAAGGGTATTGTTTTCCATTAGCAATGAAAACAAATAAGCTTTATTTTTTTTTGCAGATACACAGGCTTTTATTGTGACTTTA
Source organism: Nothoprocta perdicaria (assembly GCF_003342845.1). Classification (NCBI taxonomy): domain Eukaryota; kingdom Metazoa; phylum Chordata; class Aves; order Tinamiformes; family Tinamidae; genus Nothoprocta; species Nothoprocta perdicaria. The sequence goes on from NW_020455588.1 coordinate 2,970,448, forward strand.
TATTTTATTTTCATTAGTGATACAACAGGAGGCCTGATGAGTTTTTTGGGTTTTGTTTTGTTTCTGGTCTGCAATTTTGCTTCAGGCAAACAGTCACTCATACAAGTATGAATGGTTTAGACCAATTCTCTATATAAAGCTGAATTCCTAGAAATATATGATTTAATCATATTTAATTCCTAATCCTGTAGCTCAAGATCTGAATAGGTGCTGGAAAGGTATCTGTAAACTATCAGTTGTGTAGTCTGATGGCTTAATTTTCTTCCAGTTCTGTGACATATTCAAATACATCTCTCTTCATAGGTAAATGTAGATATGAAGAAACATGGCCAAAAAAAAAAAAAAAAAAAAAAAGTTAAGATCAAGGATTTTAAACTGTACTGGACCTCAAATAGTGTCCAAAAGATCTGCAATGCTGAGAGGACAAGCTTGAGTTAATAGAAAAAAACAGGTAGCTCGATCCACAAGTGGGATATTGGTTGTCATATAGGAGATGTAGATTGTCCCTGAGTGATCATTTCACTGAGGACCACTCAGTCCAAAGTGAGGGTTTTGCCTTGGATTTCCTCAAGCTTTTGCACAGACCTAAAATGTACGTTTTCATTCTGGTTCCAAACATGGGTGAAATGGTTATGCATTATTTAAAATAATTATTCTATAGAAACTATAGTTTGTAATATGCATGTAAAGCATCATATTTTTGATCAGGTATTTCTGCTGTACAAATTTGTTTGTCCCTATGTCACTGTTAAGAAGCAGGGCTCTAGCTTTCCATCCAGGACTGAGCGGAGTTAACTTTTGATTGACAAAACTTTTACCAGAAACACTTTGTGCTTAATTTATAGGGACATGATCAAGAAGTGGAAAATCCATTATTTCCCATCTATGTACATATTGATTGATTCATCTCTAGATTTTCATATTAATTGACTCATCTCTGGATTTTATGCATGATTTCTAATTTGAATTTGTCTGACGTCATTTTCCAATCTTCCAGACACACATCTTTGTGTATCTTGTGGATGCACAAATATTCATTATTTATCCAGTATTTTCTATCATGAGAGGGTTTTTTTTTTTTTCCTTAAATCATGAGAGTAACTCACTCCTGAGTTGTCTTTTTCATGAACTAGACGTGCTCCCTAATATTAAGGATGCAATAAAAATGAGCAAAGGCCACGCAGATTTGCTCTCTCGCCACTTCAGGAACACCCAAGTGCAATTCACCAGAGCTTGAATATTAATATCATCTGCATTCAGTAATGAATTGTCAAATGCTTTGTTATGCTCATATGTTTTTATCACACCTTTTTTTTTTCTTTTTTTTTTTTTTTTTTTTAAGGACAAAAACAATTTTTGTACATTCCTAGGAGTATATACAGCCAGTTATGCTTGCCTCTGTTTGCTCATATAACAATGATCAGGACATGATCAGTGGTTCCTGAGCGGTCACCAGGTTCCAACTCAGTGAATAATCTTTTTTTCTGACCTGATGAGGTCCACAGCATTTCTCTAGGAATTCTGAGGGAATGAGACAAGAGCAGGAAGAGGAGTTGTGCTTGCTTAATTCTACCTGCAGAACAGAAAATGTTGAAGTCCTGGCTGGAGATAGCAGTGATTTTGTCAATGATTTCAATTTTGTTGGCAGATTTCCTGAGCGTGCATTCCTGGAGGGATTGGCACATGAGTAAGGGTGAGAGGGACTGGCTCTTTGAATGAGAAGGAGTACAGGGAGAAGAGGTGAACTTGGCTACGTGCAAGTCCCCAGTCTTGTAAGGCCTGACGGGGCATGTGTGTGCAAGGGATGCCCTCATGGTTCTGCCCTGACTTCAGAGATTTTAAAAAGTTTTAAAACTGCTCATACAGCATGCATACGGTGGCTTGTGACCTAAATAAAGGTACAAAATAATGCTTCTCCTAAGATCTGTTGTGTTTTCCATTGCCTGAGGTTGGCCAGTGTAGTTGGGTTGCTTGGGGGGGCCTAGATGAGGGATTGCTTGTGAGGAAGCTGCAACACTAGACCCCGAATAAGAGCCTCTTTCAGTAGAGTCTGTCTTGCCTCTACCTTGCTCCTGTCTTTAGCTTCTCACAGTGCATTTGCTTGGAGCAGGAGCGAGTTTCTGTATGGAAACAGGTTGCTGTCCATGCCTGGTGGCCTCCTACCTGGAATGCTTCACTGATCGCTCTTACATAATTGGCCAATTTTTTCGTGTTTACATATATGTGAATCCATTTATGAATGAATGATGCTGTATTTATGTATTCTGTATTTCTAACATGCCATTACTGGGATTCTAACTAACAAAGATGAAGTATAGTTGTAACCGTTGTCTATTAAACTTTTACCTGTTGTTTTATGGCAGAGAAAATGATCTTTTTGTGTTTTTGCCATAGCTTCACAATCTATACTGGATTATTTCCTGCCAGAAAAAAAAAAAAAAGGGAACACAGTAACCACATTAACTTGATCAATACACCACAGAGGACTGATTGAACTTTATAGGAATCCTGAAGTAGCTCATATATCATAGAGAGAGCTCTTAACTCAATTCATCATGAGCTAGTCGTATGTAAAGAAAGAGAAATTCTTGCCTATTGTTGGGAACCAGCACAGATGTTCTTATTAATTACACTTTTATAAGCTATTCTGATTGAAGACTACTGCCACAGTCTGTCCATGACTGTCCCCACATATAAACCCCTACTTTTTTCCCCCTACTTTAAGTTCTTTTAACACAAGGTGATATTTTAAAATAGATTTAAAGATAGATTATTTTTTAAAACAGATTTATAAACTGATCTAACGAGATATTTCACTGCTTAAGGAACATGATTTAGTAAAGTCAGTGCCTGTTGGTTTTATTGTAAAGACTCAAATTCAGTAGAGTATGATGCCTGTTTGGTAACCTATCTCATCTGCAATTGTAATATCAGAGGCCAAGGGACATATTGCTTTTTGTCACTTTGTTACATAGGAAGTGATTCCTTTACTCTTGATGGAAGAGAGACCTCCTAGTCATTTCATTAAATGATTTTCTTTTTTATTTGGTTTCTTTAAAGTGTCTGCATTTCAGAATGATTATAAGGACAAATTTTACTGTTTCCCACTGTTTTTGAATAAATGTGGCTTTGAATAAATGTGATGGCTGAGCAGTCTTCTCACCCCTAGAGGTCATCCTTGCAAGCCAGATGAGGTAAAGTAGCGAGATTTGCAGCTATAACAACAACTACTCCGCAAAGCTCTGAAATTCACCACCTTATTTGTACCAAAATGCTAATATAGTCTGCTAATATAGCTTACCTGCAGGCTAGTCATGATTTAAAGATTCTCAATAAGTCATAAGGATAAGCATTGGTAGACCATATATGCCAAAAGGACAGGGTCATTGGTTTGCTGAGATCAAAATTCTGCAACCTTGGTCTTCAGAGCACGTGAAAGGACTGTACTAGTAAGCAGGATAGCTAAATACGCCTTCATTTGCTTGCTGTGTGCATTTTGTCAAAGAGGTGGGATTCTTTCTTTGTCTTTTTTTTTTTTTCCTGCTCTTTAGAAGTCTCTCTATAACAAACATGAGCACTTTTACACATATAACTCAACGACAGTTCTTTGATATGTTTTGTAAGTGTCTAGTTGAAAATAAGTTGATGTCCAAAGTTTTGACTTCCCAAGAGTACCTTGTTGGAAGAGAAGTTTCTGCATTAGAAAATTCATGCAACTTCTATACTAGGTGACAAAAAAGTGCATATTTTCACTTAGGGAAATAATTAGTTAAATTGTATACATGATGAGGCAGTAATTGCTAGATTCAATATCAGATTGAAATAGTCAAGATTAAAAAAAGGAATTAAGCTTAGTCTTTCGTGGTAGGTGAGTGTCAAATTTTAAATAGATTGTTTAGAAAAGCATCACAGGTGGAAGATGAATTTATATTGGTTCAGATAATTTGACAGATTCATGAGGCAGCTTGCAGTCCTATCTGAAGCATCCTTGAAAGAATACACCTTAATAAAATTGGTTTTCATCACTAAAATCAGAGAGGTTTGGGCCTGGTTTGCATCCAGTTGTTTACTTTGTTTGCAACAAGGTCAATGTTTGGGAAATATTTGAATGCCTAAGCAATTTGATTATTTTGGAGCAGGCACTTTGATTTTATTGACTCAATATATGTAGATACGTAAAATTGTTTATCAGCATTGGTAAGTTTCTGACAGACCTCAGAAGAAAGAGGAAAAGCTTCTGTGATGATAATCAGACCTGTAAGTCCATAATCATTGCTACTTTTTCTTGTTTTTGCTCTATGGTAATAGGCATTTAAGTTTATGCACTGGGATATTCACCAAATAGCCTGCAAGTGATTCCCCACAGCCAGGTAGCTGGATCAGACCTGCCCCAGGTCTCTTTGTGAGGGGGAGGCAGCGAGGCAGGCGCTCAGGTTTCAGAAAGCTTGCAGTGATAAATCACCTGAGCTACAGGAAGAGTGGTGCTTGATTTTCCTGCCTTCCCTTCACATCAGCAAAGTGCAAAACTTGCGTACAAGCTGAAATGTAAGGACCTTGTATGATTGTGTAATAGTGATGAAATGGAATAAGCATTTACCAAGACACTGTTGGGCTCAAATTTTAATGAGCTATAAAACTAATCTGAAACATTGTGTACAGGATGTTGTGTTTTTAGCATGTCTGTTAATGACCAAAGACTTGACGATTGCTGGGGAATTTATCTCTGATGTCTGTGGAAACCTTGTTTGAACAGAAAGGGCAGGATCGGGTATGATGGCTGCTTCAGGAATATCTCTTAAGTTGGTCTTCCTGCTGAAAGAAACCTAAATACATTTATTGGCTTAGTATCTACTTCTGATTTTTTTTTGTCCTTGGAACGAATTTTACACAAATCTGCTTTATTTCAATTTCTTTTTTTCCCATCTCTTCCTTGTTCAAATGATAATAAGGCAAAGTATTTATTTAAAAACTCACAACCAAAACAGAGTGAATCCTCAAAATGGTCACCTGAATTCAATGTAAATTGTGGTATCGATTCCAATAAAATAGTTATCCTTTGTTCCCTATTAGACTTTAAGTCATGTTACAACATTTCTCTATGCTGGAGGCTTTAAAAACTATTTTAAAATATTTTTAATATTTCAAAGTATTTTTCTTATGCTGCTCTTGGCAAGTCACCATGTATGATGTGGCTGACAAAGTCACCAAGATGAAAATATGGGACAAGCTCCCATTGCTTTCCCCTACAGGGCCAAGAGGAATTGAAAAGAATGTGCCGTACTACATCGGTAAGCAATTTGCTTTAAACTGTGCTCCCTAGCTATTTACTTAACAAATCATTATTTATAAGATCAAAGGAATTAATGACAGAAATTGAAAGCCTACTGTTTCCTATTGTTGCAGTATCAAAAGAAGAGATACAGTTGAGACATATTAGCCTTTATAAGAGCAATATCACAAACTCTTTAAAAATATAGGAAGCTTTTAAACTTATTTTTTAGGAAAGTTTGACAGTCTCGAGGGAAAAAAATATCTGAAAAGGAGCCTATCTGTTATGAGACTTCAGCAAATAGACAATTTACTTGCTCCCTTGAAACTTCCATTTTCCTTGCGATATGTTTTGTTTTGTAACTGTGATACACAAAGTTCCTTAAATAACATTATAATCTTTTTATTCTGCTTGATAAAAAAAAAAAAAAAAGCCTTCCCTCTCTTCCGTCTAACTCTCTTTAAATACTGAATTCATAGAACTATCTTTTTTCTTTTCTTTCTTTTCTTTTTTTTTCCCCCTCTATAGATTATGATCCTGGGGCAATTTTTGAAGAGTGACACATTTATCAGATAATACATAAAAACAAAGAAAAGTGAGTGTACGGTTGATTGATACTGATCTCTCTGAGCAGCCTATAAACATCTTAGCCTTGGCACCACAAATAACTGGTCATGCTTTGGATGCCGCTGCTTGCAAAGGGAGCTGATCTGTCCACGTGGGGAAATTTCACTGCAGACACTGGCTTGTGGAAATCCGAGTTTATTTTGTCTAAGGCTGAGCTCCAGCAGAGAGACAGATTCTTCCAGTGCTCATATTGTGCTTTTCCTGGACAGGTTGGGTCTTAGGTGGTCATAGGATTTTACGGTGCTTCCAAAGCTGTTTGGGAATGGCATGTGGTGTCTGCAGGAGGCAGTTAGCTTGCTCGTATGGTGTGCTTTATAGCATATATATACATGCACACAAAGTCTCCTGAAGCCAATCAGTAGGAAGTCAGAGACCACATTTTAATGGTTGACCAGACATACAACAGCAGCAGAATAACACACACTCTCTGCCACCAGATTCAATGTAATGGACCATTCATTTTCCAATTTACCTAGTGATGCTTTGGGAGAAGTATGTACAAGCAGACTTGTTCTTTATCTGAAAACCCCATACATTTGAAAGCTGTGTTGGCTTCTCTGAACTTTCTGGTTTCAGGCTTAAAATGTAATAATAGACTCCCTTTATTTTTATTGACAAGTCTATTCATTCTTGATTTTTGCTGAACTGCTGTTCTGAGTAGTCTATTGACACTCATCTGCAATATAATCACCTGAAGTTGAAAGAGTTATTGCATTTTTTTCTGAAAAAATGAGATTTTTCTGTCTTATTATCTAGCTAACACTTTTATGACATGCTTATTTCTGACAGATTCCTATGCAAAATAATTTCCAGATTAGAATGAATGCATTCAAAACCACTTGTATTTACAGCATAAATTAAAACTTTTATTTTTCCTATAAGAACTGTTCAAAATTTCTTTCACACTCAATTGAATGTACAATGGAGCAATTTCCTTTCGTAATAGTCTTAATTAATCAGAGAAAGTATGTCTGCCAATATGTCAGCCTGAATAGGTTTTGGAGAGTTTAGCCTGTTTTGTAGAGAGTATTGGAAACTGATGCAATTGGCCTTGGTTTTCATCAGCGCTGTTTGTGCACACAAAAGGAGGTTTTTGAAAGTCAGGTTATTAAAGGCCTATCTTTCTTTGAAGATGTTTTCGTTTTGCTGTAGTAAACAGAAAGATTTTCTTTCAACTAAGGATTTGATCAGGAGCAGTGCTCCCAATTTAGTAATGAAAGGAGTTGAAGTTGTTTCCTAATGAAGGAACTAGATCACTCTACCTAAGCATAATTCACTGTGTTCAACATATTCATAAATTATACGGAGGAGTGATGAATAGCAAAATAAAGTTTGAAGATGATACCAAATCAATCACAACAGGAAGATCTAAAGCTGACTCGAAAGAGTTGCAAAAAGATCTTTTGATATTTTATGACTGAGAGAGAAATGTCAGATGTAAGTCAGTGTCAGGAAATTCAAAGTAATGAATCCAGTGGGAGGGAAAAAGCTGAACTGTACATAAGCAGTAATTTGCTGTAAATGAGGTATTGCCTCTCAGGGAGAAAAAGCTCCAAGAGCCATTGTGAATAGCTATTCAAGAACATCAGCGTAATGCCTAGGCAGCTGAAAAAGTAAGCAGACCATAATGAATTATTAGGGGAAAGATAGTAATGAACAGACAACACAATTAAGCTACCCTCATATGAAGCACTTGCTTGGATCACTCATCTTTAAAAACACTAAACTAGGAAAACATGGATGTGGGCAGAGAACGTGGTCAGAGCTATAGAATTGTTTCTATGATGAATATGGAATCTAAGCAAACTGGGATTTTTGAATTGGGGTTAGCCATTATAAAGAGGTCTTTCTAGATCCATGAATACAATAAGTTCATATATTCTCAAAAATGCAAAATTTGGATCACATAATGAATTTACTGGATAAATGTTTTGAAACAATCAAAAGCAACTACTTTCTATGTAGCACATAGGTAGAAAGTGAAACATTGCTTTATAAAAGCGCTAAATCACAAATGTTAAATGGGTTTGGAAAGGATTAGAGAGGTTTGTAGAAGACAGAAATCGCTAGAAATTAACTTGGTGCTTTGGAGAAAGTCCAGAAAGTCCCTAAACCATCAGATGGCTGAAAGCATAAGCAGGTTCACTCTGTACATTACCAGTGTATTCTTCACTTCTGTTCCTGGCTGCAGTTGGGCACTGGGATGACAGATCCAAAATTTAACCAGCTATGGAAGAATAATTAGTGCCCATTGGGTTTGGCTTGAAGGCTTTTGACCCCTCTTTACATGGAACCTGGACCCTTCTTTTACCTGGAGAAAAGCCTGCCTTGGAGAATTTGAACAAATAAAAGTTGTTATAGATTTACATAAAAACTTAGACATTATAATTGTAGCAGCTTTGCTAAGTTTAGTTACTAATTTCTTTTACATGTTTGTATATAATTTAGGATTATATAATGTACTTAGTATGGCTGTATATACATTCTCCCTTAAACAAATTTTAAATTAAGTCTTCCCATATCCAAGCAAGTACTGGTACTAAAAGCGTGAAAGCAGGGTTGTTTTCTACTGCTAATAAGAACCTTAAGCATGATGCTAGCCTCATCTGTAGCATCAGGGAAGAAGATTGATTTTGTACAGTGAGCCTGTAGGGAAAGATGCCCACTACTAAAAAAATATCCTGATGATAATCAAGGGACTATTAGTTACCTCTGTGGTGTGTGAGGCATATATTCAGTATGTATATTTCAAAATCTGAATTTATTCCTGGGAATTAAGTTAATTTTAACATGCCCCATCTTTGGTATGAGACTAAGCTATCTTCTTCTCAAAACACACTAAATCTGGAGGTTTAAACTAAGCCCCTACATTTCAGAATGTAGTGCTAGAATTTTCACATGATTATAGCTCAACGTTTAATTATAAACATCTATGAATCTTGTGTTTGAGCTATATTAATATTAATTTCTTGCTTACAAGACATTTTAGTAATTTAACTTATTCATTTAACTACATGGACTCTTATTACATTTCTTGTGTATATTTTGGCAAAAAAATAGAAAAACTTTAGAAAAAGTCAAAAACTAATGTGCTTACAAAATGAAACAAAATTGTAATCCTAAATTGTGCATAGTTATATCAGTTACACATAAATCAAGTGTGTGCACTCACGGTAACTAATATGCAGTGCCTGGTTATGAATACACTCAAATACTTATTAATAAAACCTTGCTAAGCAGGTAGCATATAGACAGGTAGTTGTGTATAAATTTATACATATGAACAGCTGTGTACCTACTTTCCATTAAACTAGACTTAGTCATCTTGGTTATTTGTTTTCTTCAATTTAGTGCCACACCTTTAAAATGAGGAGAATACACTTTTTAATTGTATTTGTTATCAATAAAATAGCTTTGTAATTAGAAAATGCTAATAACAGTGGCTGGCCATTCCACAAGTAATAGAATCTGAGAAAAATATATAGGTAAATTATTTTTCAATACATAATATAAGTCATTTAATATTTTCTGTACTTTCTCCTGCAGGCAAATAAGAAAGGTCTTTGGTATCTTTTTAATGATATGAAATTAAAAGTTACACTGTATACTATATTGCTTCCCATTTGCCGACCTCTTAAAGTAAATTTTCTTTCAGCAAAGATAGGTTAACCTTAAAGAGAAAAAAAGTAAGTGTCACCAAGCTCAGGTGAATAACAGGAGCTCCTGTGATGCTTGACTAAAATATATTGTAACTGGATTGCGACATAGTGTTATGGAGTCAAGATACCTGGTAGGACAGGGTAGCACATTAACTTTGAAAGCCTGTAGCTGTATTTTAGAGAGCTATTTCTGTAGAAATTCATGTTATTAACCAAGTTACCAAGTTAAATCTGCTTTTTTGTTGTTTTTCATGTTCCTTTTTTTTTTTTTTTTTTTCTTCTTTTCCTCCTGGTTCTGATTCTGTTGCTACTGTTTTTAAGTAGCAACAGAAGTAAGTTTAAGTAGTACTGTTTTTAATTCCATTGGTTTAGGTGAGAGAAGCTCTCCTTTGAAAACTAGAACAAAACTAGAAGAACAGAGCTTTACCAGAGGTTTTGCCAGAGAGGGGGTTTAGTTAGTGCTTTTTGGATTCTTATCTCATCTATTGTGTTAAGCCATGGAAAGTTAATATGAGTAATTAACATGGTTGAAGAACATGATTCAGTTGACACTGGAAATCAAACTAGTAAAGCTGGCATCGTAGTATCGTTTTGTGCATTTCTGACTGATCACCAGCCTCCTTACCTGCCTGTTGTTTTCCCTGGAAAGAGCTAAGTGCCCAAGCACAGCTCTGCTTTATAATTGCAGTAATGATTATGAACCTCTGCATTCCTGGAATAATAATACCCTAAAGGAAGTTCAAAGTTTCATCTCCATTACTGAAAAGGTGTTAGTCTTGATCCATTGAACTCGTATGCCGGCATACAAAATAAAGCATCCTTAATCTAGGAGGGATTTAGCCACATTATTACAAAACCTCACCTTCCTCATAAGTTAACTCTTTACAAGTAGCGCTGCCTCTGAACAAACAAAGGAATCAAAAGAAAAAAGAATCTGAGCAGCAGTCAATGTTAAAGAGGAAAATATTAAAAAAACACTATAGGCATAAAACGGATACAGCAGCGATTAACCCTTTGGGAGCTCAGCACTGCAGCAGATCTTGTCGTGCGAAGGAAGGAAATCTTATGTTTGCTTCTGATTTGTCAAACCTCTGTGCTCCATCCCGTACTCCTGGAAGACGATCAGGTCCAGCATTTGCCCTGAAGTCGTGGTGGCCTCTGCAGCTTGCTGCAAGTGCTGTTGGCCGCTGTGATACCCACCGGCCCTGGGGAGAGCTGCACTGTCCACTTGGAGGGAGGTTTGGTGAGATTTTCATCGCTCTCAGATAACATGTTTTAGTGTTCTCTGGAAATTTTTTCTCACCTCCTTTCTGACCCCCATAAACAGACTGTTCTTCAAGATATATCAGAATTCTTTTTTTTAAGCTTTTCATTGTTAGGAACAAAACAAACAAAAAACCCTATAAGAATATAATGTTTGAAAGCCTTCACAAATTACCTGGAATCAGATACTAAGTTGTGACAAGGATGCCTCAAATACTGTTACAGTGTGATGGTTCGTCATCACGCCAGTCTAATAGTTTGTCACTACTCCAGTATTGAATTTTAGTTAAATCATTACAGATACACTGGCATGGATTGCTTCATCTAATTGTTTCTTTGTATTTCATCTGTCATAGTCCTTCCTTTCAACAAGAGAACGGCTCCACATTGTCTCCTTGTCAGCAAAGAACAAAGCATGCTCTCAGGAAAGAGCATCACTCTCCTCCTCTTAAAAAAAAAAATATATGTATATGTATATAATGATATGCAGGATGAGCAAATAATTCTGATAAATTCTCTTGTGAGTGTAGACCTCTCTCCATTATCAATTGTGTTTTCAAGGGTCCGAACAGTATAAACTTTTGCATTAAGCATTTTCTACTCAGCTTTTTGATCTATTTTCAGCCATTTTAATTCATAGCCTCATTGCTTGCTCAGCTGTCGTCATGCACATTGTTCCTTTTTATGACTAAAACCTATTGCTGTTGTTAAATATAATACTTTGAGAAATGTAAACTCTCTGCAACCTCAGAAGAAAAATTAATTTTGCAATATGTTAGCTATTTAAAAGACATCAAGACTAAATCAGTTGTTTCAACTGCCTTTACAGATAGTGGGAGAAAGATATCTTCTCATATTGGTTTATCTTGCCCTAAAATAAGTGTCTGAGAGAGACAGAATGCAGTATAGGGGCCTGCTCCTATTGACTCTGGGCTTTGGTTTTTTAATTTGTTATTATGTTCCTTGTGAATATACATAATTAAAAAAATAAAAAGTTTACGCCTAGGATTGGCTGTCCAAAGTTATGGCCGTGACCAAAAAGACTTTAATACATGTGTCCAAAAACGGGGGGAAAAAATCAAAGAATAGGAAGAAGCTTTCTCTAGCAATAATCAGTCTCGATGCTTGATCAGTTATTCCTAGCTCTCAGTGTCATTGTCACCACCTGTCTATAAGCATCATGTTTCTTAGGATTTCCATGACAATAACATTTATATGCAATTTCTATTACTTCAGCTTCTGTTTGATGGAAATTGCTGTTTCCTATTTTTAGAGTTGCAATACGGGTAACTATCTTCTATTGTCTGCAGTAGCCACCCTGGTGGGAGGTGGATATTATTTCCCTGTTTTGAGGAGAATGGAAAGAAAGCCCTATATTATTTATTTTTTTGTATCCTTTTAGTGCGTGAAGCTCAGCAGGTCCTGAGTGTGGTGTTATACAAATACATTAGAGCACTGTCTTCATTTATAGATAAATGAAAGTGCTCCAGTGTCTTTTTCTTCATGGCAGGTTCCAAGCTTGCACACATGTAGTCCTGTCTTTTGGATATCAAAATCATTTTCACTATCATTTTATAGTATTAAATCATATTCTCTCTTCTAAAACCAAGAGAGGAATCCGGAGTAAAATTCATGCTTTGTCAAAGTTTTCATTAGGTCCTTACTTGAAGCCCTTTATGCTTCCCTGCTAGGAAACTTACGTTTCAAAGAGTAGATTGGGATAACAATAAGCACATGATGCCTGGTACTTATTATGACCTAATTTCTGTGACAGTGCAAAAAGATGGGCTCTGTTTTGAAAGTGCAATAAATGAATGCTGACCTGAACTTGTTACACAAAAATTAGAGCTAGGTAGGGTAGGGGCAGACTGAATCAAACCCAAGCACTTTAGAAAATGTTTTATTTACATATTTATTGACATCAGCTAATTACTCTGTATACTGCTTGATGAGATGGTTTTCAGCATGGTTATTTTTCAGAGCCTCAGATACAAGCAATCCAAGTAAGTGTGTCCAGATAAGCCTGGACTCTATTTTCTACTAGAAGGTAAAAGTCAGGTTGGAGGTGAAATGCAGAAATAGAAATACAGATTCAGTCCAAGCTGTTCTAGTCCTTTGTTTCCTTTCATTACAAAGCACACAAACACATTCCCCAAATCCTTATACCGAAAGTAGAAGTCATGTCACTGCTCATTAACATGTAAGCAATGTAGTGCTGGTTGTCTTTTACAATCAATGCACTTGTTTCAGACAAAATATCTAAAGCCCTGATTTTCACAGCTGAAATGTGGCAGGAGTATTGACAGTGCCTTGTCAGTGCTTTGATTTTGGAGCAGTTCATGGCAGGTAGACATATATGCTTTGGAATACAATAATGCACTGCACTTACTGGAGCATTGCAGTTTATTTTACTTCGTGTTAGGTAAATGACCTGCTGAGGAACACAGATGGGCTGCATCCTCTGGGACTTCTGTGGTTGCAGTGTGGCTGGGTTTTGTCATTTACTTTATGTTTTGACTTTTAAAACAAAAGAATGAAATTATTCATTTAGTTAATAATCATAAATTACAGCCTTTTATAATTTTAAACCTCTACTCGAGAAAGTTCACATCCTAATCTTTACAGCTTTTACAATCTGTTTTTAAGATATTTTTCTTGTCCTGTAGATCTGTGGAAAACAGGTAATCTGATGATTAGGCTGTACAGTGAAATTTCTTCAGCACTGTATAAAAGCCTGCTCTTTTCTGTCTTTCATTTGGTCGTGTATACTCAAGCTGAGATTTCAATACAGTTTGGTGATTTGTCCTGAGGTTTTCCTTTTCATTTAAAGACGTGCTCTTCCAAATTGCTGTGCATGTTGATTCTTACAGTATTTGGATCTGTGTTTGAATAACATTATGTTCTAGTGCTTACTAGAGCAAAACTCTCAGTGGACTTGGTAAGATTGCTCTTAAACTGATGTGTCAAAACTGGAAGCACAAAAACAGAAAGAATGGATAGGAGTGAGAGAGGAGAACAGACTTGGAAGGCAAAGGAAAAACAATAAAAAGACAACAATAAATCAGTGCATCAGGGGAGAAAAGGCGTGAGCCAGCAACACAGACAAGCAGGAGTTAAGCATTCAGGGAGAAAAGAGAAGAATATCTTAATTATATTAGAAAAAAGGGTATATTCTGCCCAGTTAGAGACTCTGTTGCCAAGAAAAGAGTTAATTTCTCAGAGCTTGCATTTTTCATTTCTTTATCAATCTGAAAGATAACTCTGGACCTAATGACAACGTTCCCTCTGTGCTGTAGCGTAACGTGTTCATATTTGAAAGATGTTATCTGCCTTTTCGTACCGTAAGGAGTCAGAAGAGCTGTAGAGGTTTGCTTGTCCTTCGTGTTTGTCCTTCATCCCCTTTGTGCTGCTGTGCCAAGCAAAAGAAGGTGCAAGTTAATGATGGCTCGTTAGTGTAAGCGCAGCTTCTGTCTTCTCTCTTTTGGTTACTATATCACTCACAGCCAGCTGTCTGGAAAAAAAAAAAAAAAGGCAAAATATGTGATCTCCTATTTAGATCTGTCATTGATAATGTAATGTTTTGTAATGTTTTTCTTTTTTCCATAGCAAGGAAAAAAATATTGTACAATTGCTATGAAAAGCTTGTTGTCTTTTGTCTTCTTTCGTAAATTTAATGGTTAAATTATAGATAAGCAAAACTTTTGGTTTAAATCTGCATTAAATTAAGTAGTAGGAAAAAAGGTTTTGCAACTTTGTTCTACAGAATCAGCTAGAAACTCCAAGAATTCATTGCTCTGTTTGGCTTCTTGTTTTCCCAGCTTATCTTCAAATTAAGTAAATACATCATTGTGATATTTGCTTTAAGCAAATTTTCAACACTACCAATATATATTGTAAAATCCAATATCAGGTCTTCCAAAATACATATCTTCCTAAATCACAGTGATGTAAAAATAAGTTAAGGGGTTAGTCAGGAGAATAATTACATGCCCATTTACACTGCAGACCCTATAGATTGAGACATACTTCTAAAGAAAGTCTGTGACTCCGCATTTGCTATCTTTTCTCTTTACAGCATATTGGATGACAGTCAGTGGTGTTACCTGACAGTTCTTTATTATACCTGACCACCTCAGTGATGGAAAATATCTGGAATGCACAGTGTTGCTTATAAATACCAATGCTGAAAGGGTAATGAAGGGCATGTGCTGTGTGTCCAGGCTGCGGCTTGCCACTTAGTGCTGCGGTAATATCTACTCAACCATTTAAAATGTTTCCTTTTTCTTTTCATTAGATTTAGATTACTTCCTAATTTATTTTTGCTTAATCGTGTTTCAGACTGAAGAAATCTCTGTGATTGAAGTGGCAGCAAATGCTGTTCAGGAGATTACTGTTTGACTCGTGGCGCTGCTGAGGTTAAGGCTCACACATCAATTGGCAGAGCATTTATGTCCTGGTGATTACAGTAATGAAGAGCATTCAAAGCTCCGGGGTAATTCTTTTGTGTGAAATTTGGGCTTAGATTTTTCAAATCCTCTGTAGACCCCAAAGCAGAGTCAGCTAAAGGAAAGTGATGCCCATGTCGTACCTCACCTTGAATCACTAGATTCTGGATAATTTTGGCTTTCTCTCTTGTAGTAAACTAGAGCATATGCAGTTGAAAATACAGCCCAAAGTGACCAAGCACACCAAGAGGCACACTAGAAACTCCAATAAGAATTAGGAGCTCTAAGTTTGTCATAGAAGAAAATCTAGACTGTGTGACATAAATGACAGTGACAGTCCTTTTTGATGGCATTCAGAGGTCAGCAAAATGCCGGTATGTTTCCAGGCTTTAGCTGCAGAGAGCAGTGCCTGGGGACCTCCAAGGCATCTTGCAGGTCAGCCCTGCTTGCAGCCTTGCAGCTGGAGAGTGTGATGGGGACAGGAGCACCCCACCATGGGCCATGCTCCACTGGGATATTTGGGACATCTGACTCAGACATGCTGTAGTTGGGCCGTGCACTCCCACTTTCCATCCTTTTCTAGTGGGAGACTCTTACACTGTGCATGCTTCAGGCAGGAGTGTAGTCTCATTATGGGTTTTCATAGAAACTATTAAAAGTTCAGTTTTAGATCATCTTATAACAAAAATGCAAGCAATGGTGAGTTTGAGCAGGGAAAGTTTGCTATTGCCTTCCAGCTTATCTGCTTTAGGAGGCTACCATATTGTTATGGGAGATTTTGTGTTTTAAGAGGAAGATATTACAGAAGTTGTGGTTTAAAAGGAAATATTATTGACTTGCTCATATTAGCTGCATATTTTTATAATAGAAGTTCTGTTTGTTTTTTATAGAGTGGAGTCTTCTCTTTAAGTTGAAGGAAACAGCAATTACACTATCCCTTTCAGAAAAATAAGCCTATTCCATGTGCAACTAATACTGTTTTTCCTGGACAATGGACCATATATCTATTTAGCAGAAGTTACCAGTCTGTTTCCTGGAGGGTTTGATACTTATGGTTTAATTTTATTGCTTTCATCCTTGCTGTTTGTTTGTTTTATTGCAAAATTTGGTCTCCTAGATAAGAACCATTAGCTGAATTGCTGGTACCTTTGCAGGCCAGTTCAAGATCAGGAGACTATCCTAAGAAAGATTTAGATTAAAGTCTTTAATATATCAGTCCATACATGTGTTCACTGACTCTTCATCACCTTTTGCAGTCATCTAAGGAACTCATTGCTTAGAGGCCATGCTCACTTTAATGGAGGTATAGAACTATATTATTGGAAAATCTTGTACTTCAAGATACTTTGAGACATACTTAGAATCATACTTTGTTTCACTTTTGAAATATGCTTATGACTTTTTATAATGCACTTAAAAGTAATTTGTACTGTGTCTTATGAAATGTCATAGCAGATCTTTGTCAAAAGGGGCCCTTACCAATCACATGTCACGAATGACTGCAACCTCAGGTTGATGTATTACAAGAAACTCTTTGTCTACAAAAAATAGGAGGAACTTCACCAGGTTAGGATTGCTACCTGTTTTAAGCCTGCAGTTTACTATAAACTCTTCTGAAATGAGTACATGACAGTAAGGGCAAAATTATTTATGTCACTAGTAGAATATAATGGGATATATCACTGAAAATAGCTAAATGATTGTTTTTGCTCTAATAGATATTTTTCTATGTCACAGAATAAAGTATTTTCTGCTCTGACTTTAAAACTCACTGATATTATCATGTTACCATTTAAATAATTCTATATTATGTTAGTAGGAAGGAATAATACTAGCTAATGTCTGAATGGTTGCAGTACTGAAAAGCAGCTTTTTGAAGCTGTTTTTCTTGATTGCCTTATATTCAGTTTGAAACATATCATGTCTGATTTTCTATCTAGCTTGTGTCTCTAATACAATCTACGTCTAACACAGAAAGAAATTGCAGTATTTAATTGATGTTTTGGACACTCCTGGCCCTTCCAGTGAAAAATAGTATAGTGCAGCTCAAATCCAGCATATGTGTATAGTTCACAGATTCACAGAATATTTAAGGTTGGAAGGGACCTCTACAGATCATCTAGTCCAACCTTCCTGCTCAAGCAGGCACACCTACAGCATGTGGCACAGGGTGGCATCCAGGTGGGTTTTGAAGACCTCCAGAGTAGGAGACTCCACAACCTCCCTGGGCAGCCTGTTCCACTGCTCTGTCACCCTAACAGTAAAGAAGTTGCTCCTCACCTGGAGACGGAACTTCTTGTGTTTCAGCTTGTGGCCATTACCCCTCGTCCTATCGCTGGCCACCAGTGAGAACAGCTTGTCCCCTTCCTCCCTGCATTCTCCCTTCCTGAACTTATACATGTTAATCATATCCCCTCTGAGCCTTCTCTTCTCCAGAGAAAACAGGCCCAGCTCACTCAGCCTCTCTTCATACGAGAGATGTTCCATTCCCTTAATCATCCTGGTTGCCCTTCTCTGGACCCTCTCMAGAAGCTCCACRTCCCTCCTATACTGGGGWGCCCAGAACTGAACACAGTACTCCAGGTGCGGCCTCACCAGAGCTGAGTAGAGGGGCAGAATCACCTCCCTTGACCTGCTGGCAACACTCCTGATGCAGGCCAGGATCCCATTGGCCTTCTTGGCCACGAGGGCACACTGCTCGCTCATGGTTAACTTAGTGTCAACCAGGACTCCCAGGTCCCTCTCGGTGGAACTGCTTTCCAGCAGGTCGACCCCTAATCTGTACTGATGCCTGGGGTTATTCCTCCCCAGGTGCAGGACCCTGCACTTGTCCTTTTTGAACCTCATGAGGTTCCTCTCTGCCCAACTCTCCAGCCTTTCCAGGTCCCTCTGGATGGCAGCACAGCCCTCCGGAGTGTCGGCCACTCCACCCAGCTTGGTGTCATCCGCAAACTTGCTCAGGGTGCATTCCGTGCCCTCGTCCAGGTCTTTGATAAACAAGTTGAACAGCACTGGGCCCAGCACTGACCCCTGGGGGACACCACTGGCCACAGGCCTCCAACTGGACTCGGCCCCATTTATCACCACCCTCTGAGCTCTACCTGAGCTCTACTCTGAGTTCATTTTGTATTGCATGCAGTGGTTCTGAATAGGCAGATTAACTTTAGGTGACCAACCTATAAAAAAAGGTACTGTGTATGCATGCTTGGCACAAACAGCAAATGCTGCTAGGGGGTAGGGTCCACAGGAGAGCAAAAGCTGAATTTCTAAATCATTCTTTTTTGTTCCACTAATATGGCACGTTCATTTTACCCTTGAGTGAGCTTTCACTTCATTCAGTCCCAGCCAGTATAATATTCATCTATTAGTCTTCCACCTGCAGAGCAGTAATGCAAGAGTAATGAAGTCACTGTTTTTTCTGTTGTTTTGTGGTGTGTGGGGGTGGGGGAGGTGTAAAAAAATGTCATTGGTCTCTAGTGTAGCCCCTTCTTTGGCACATTTATTAAAATTCAGGCTGGACGTTTTCAAAAAGGCTAAGATAGTTACCTAGGCAACAACAAAACAAATACACCTTAAGAGAAAATGAGACAGATTTTCTTTCTGTGAAGGTAGTGAAAATGGACATGCAACATTCAGATGATAAAAAAGTTGGTTGTAGCAGAACTGACCACCTTTAATGGGGAGAAGCTGTGGTGCAGATGTACAGCAAAAGAATAAAGGCAAGCATATACTTTCTGCTTTCTCTTGTGAATGTAATTTGAAGTTAATCAGGAGTCAATCTCAATGTTCTGTCTACAAAAAAAGTAAATGTGAGAGCAGCTATATTATTAGTTTCTCTTTTCTTTAAAGTGAAAGCAGAAAAATAAAGTTTATTTTACAGCAAGCAAGCCTAGTTTACCTGTAATATTCTTCTAAAACCTTTACAAAAATTATTGTAAAAATGATTTTAAAAAAAAAAAATGTTTGGAGAGGAATTCTGTTAGCTGGTATTAGCTTTGCATCATCTTGGTTGAAAAATGGCCGCCAGCCCAATATGGTATCTGTGTTGACAGCAACCATTAGCTAGAGAAAGTATTTTTTTTAAATAAATTGACCTTGAACAGGGGATTTCTCATTAGCCCTCATCACAGGAAAGGTAAGGAAGAAAGACATTGGGGAAAGTCTGTTTAAGAGAGGGAAGTGAGAGTCCGAAGTCATTTATCAAAAATCAACAAGGATAGTGACTGATCTCTAGACAGGACATGAAATGTCTTTATCTCCAATTTGTCTCGTCTTTCTTCACCTCCTTGAGTGTGTGTGTGTGTGTATAAAAAAAAAAAAAAATTAACCATTTCTTTAGGAAGAGAGAGAAAAAAATGTGGCTGGCATTTAAAATATTTGGGATGTTGAGACTTTCTGAATGAGGGCTCCGTAAATTCAGCAGTCAGAAACAGTGACTGATTTCTTCTGGGCACCATAAATCTTTACAGTATAAGGTTTTCATGCATTTATCCTGTATGACCAATACCTTGCAATGAAAAGGTCAGGACTCTGAGGTACTTTTCTTCCACCCACCATTGGTTTGTTCCTAGTAGTGAAAATATCAAAGGTCAATACATTGTCAAGCAAGTTTTTATTTATTTGGGTGACTTATTTAGATAGACACCTCTTACTTGCAGTTTTTTTTGTAAGTTAGCTCAAAGTTTCCGCTGATCATGACTGTTTTGTCTTCTCTTTCTTTCTTCTCCTGCTCATGTATCACCTTGTGAAGTATTTTGGAATTGAAGGTGAATATAAAATGCTTTAAAGGACAAAGTTATATTAGAATTAAGTGTAGAAAGAAAGAACAAAGTACTTTGCCTTTGCCTATGGTCTTGCAGGAGGTCTTCTTTTTCCTTTTATGTTCAGAGCATCTTTTCATTCGCTGGCTGTAAACATTGCACAGAAGCTCTTCTCTCTGTCATCCAAAAGCTTCCCTGGAGCCACGTGGTATTCATCCGGTGCTGCTTTCACTGCAAGGTTTTTGAATTTCTGCACACTTGGGTCAACTTTTGATCAAAAAGTGAATAGCAAACTCTGCTTAGGTTGTTCAGGTTGTTCCAGTTTTGTATTAATGACAGAGCACAGAGGACAAGTCATGTGGGCTTCCTCGTGGGCAAGTAGCACAATATATGCACAATGGCTACAAGGAGGTCATGATCCCACTCAATTCTTGAAAGACTTTATTAAAAAGAAAACTATTTTTTTTCCCCCATTTTTAACTATGTACTGCAAAGGAAGAGAATTGGCCACTAAATGAGAAACAGAAACTGGTACAGACTGCGTAACCTGCAAGGCCCAGCAGGTTGGGTCAACTTGTTGCATGATACAAACTGTTCTCTGAAGGCTTCATCTAACCCATGAGTTGACACAGAGCTCATAGCAAGGCTATACCTCTTTGTTTTTGGATTATGTGCAACTCAGATTTGAGACAGGTAACAGTATACTCCGAGCAAAAGGCTTTGTGCTTGTACTTAGTAAATGTGGGAAGTTTTACAGTTTCCTTTTGGATAAGCGTCAAAGACACTGTGGTCTGGAACTGGATATCTCATGACATGAGCTCCCCTTTGAGGTTTCCCATACTTTTTGGCTTTTTCTGAGTTGCAAATACCATGAGTCTGTACTCACTACACACCTCTCAATGTTTCTTTAATATTTCAGTATTTTGACTTCTGGTCTTGGCCCAAAGCTATAAGGACTGAGGTATGTAAAAATTTAATACACTAGTCATGAACCACTTTTTTGAACTTCTGGAAAATTCTAGATGAGTTTATTGCCAAGTTTTGGAGAGCATTCTGGGGGATAGTCTCCGTTTCTTATATTATTAAATTGTCTAAAGTGTCAACTTTAGGAAAAAGAAGCTTTTCTTGTCTCTTTTCTGATCAGTGACTATAGCTCCAGGTCTGGCGAATACAAGAGTTTCTTTCTATTGAATTAAAACTTGTTTCATTACCATTTGCATTTATAAGGGAATTAAATTTACTGTTGCATCATGTTGAACTATTATCTTTAAAAATATCATTTGGAAAGTTTTTAAGTAAAAATGATCATTTGGAAAGTTTTTAAGTAAAAATGATTCAGCTGAAGGAAGACAATTTTCTATTTTGTGTCGGTTCTTTGAACTTGCTTCTCTGAGGCTTTACATTATAATTGTGGAAATAGAAATGCGCAGTTATGTTTGATTACTATTGTATTGTTTTTCCTTTAAAGTACTTCTGTGCATCTCCTTCTTCTGCCGCCTTATTTATTCTTTGCTGTTATTTTAGGGTTTATTTGCAAGCTTTTTACTTACGCTGCTATTCTTACCCTAATTGATCCTGTTAATATCGTGATCATCAATCACCAAGACTTTGAAATGCCAATGCCTTCCTCCATATTTTTTTTTTTTTTTTGTCCTCATCAACATATAATTTTACCTCATTCTTGAGAAATTCACCTTCCTGTGTTAAGGCATTCCACAGCTGCTTTTAAAATTTTTACCCTTTGTGCTTACAGGTACCTATTTACAGGTGTTTTTTATTTTATATCTCCTCTACTCTTCTATTCTTTCCAAATTACATCTCTTAGTCTAAACAATATGCCACATAGGGCTTCATTGTAGTACTCAAATCATATACAAAACATCCTTCTGGGGTTTACATGGCTTTTCATTACTTCCTGGCATTGGAAAAGTGCTATGGTTTTCTTTAGTTACCAACTATTCTTCATTTGAGTAGAGGATTACAGGGAGAATTTTCTATCACTTTTCCCTTCCATTTCTGTTCCTATTCTTAACGGAGTGTTGGAAATCTTATAAAGGTATTGTCTCTTTTGCAATTATGTTAGAATGAGCATTTTAGTCAAATTACATGGTTAGAACGAAGGGTGTCATTTTGGAATGTGAGGGATTACTGTCCATCCATAGCATTTAAGTATTTTATTTTCTTTGACTGTTAAATGCCCATCTATCTTATTTTGGAAAATAAGTTTTAGACTTCTTCCATATTCAATTTCCTCTGTTTAAATTTTCTTTGGAATCACTCTTTTGATTTACACAGGAAAATGGTTGGATTTAGACGCTGTAGTATGGTCAAATGAAAATATGCAGCCTTTAAAAACTAAGGATATCTAAGGATATCTATGGATAAGCAGTATAATGCAGCCCTCAACAGCAAGTTATATGACAAGTTATGAACCTGAGCATAATGTGAAAGTTGCGCTGTAGGCCAAAGCTTTTTTCTGGCTCCCAAGATCCTGATTTCTTTCTTCTTCCCTCAAGCTGGAGACGAGCTGAATGAGAGAAAGGAAAGGATGAGACATGAGGGATATCAAAGCAAGAGGAAGACAGAAAAAAAAAACACCTAGAAGCTTTTTCAGCTTTGATTAGAAAAAATACCTCTTCTGAACAAATTACTGAACTGATTTTCCATCATGAAATGAGGTTTAAGCATCTGCCCACATTTCCAATTTGTAGAGTGGGAGATTTTTACTCTGAATTTCTGTATTAGCCAGTATTCTCAATACTAGCTTTGGTATTGGAGCTACCTTGCATATGCTGAATATATTGAATCATAGCTATAAAAAGACAGTTTCTATCATCTCAATATGGCCCTGAACATGTTATCTTTGTAGAAGTTAAATGTCACTTATCTAAAACCTTTTCCTAAATTGTTGTAGCAGACTAAATATGAATTAGGACTATGCTCTGCTTAGGGCCTTTGCAGCTAGAGCTGGCTAGCTACAGAAGCAGGGTTGCTGGGACAGTCGATCATTACGCTGTGTTTTATTTTGCATGATCTCGAAGTTTTGGAGAAGGAGAGGTCAGCTGGCTACAGAAAAAAGACTCTACCTTAGATAAACACAAGAGGAATAAAAGAAGTCTGACAAGTGTATTAACATCCCCTGACTCACTGACATGGTGGTACAGAGTTCAGAGGGACTGGTAACTTGTTAGTGAAGTAGCTGAAGGGAAATTTTCTCAGAACTGATTTGATTTTCAGGCTCTGGGAGCAAAATGATTAAGCCCAGTTATGATTTAAAGTTTTTTAAAGTTGTTATTTTATATTAATATTAATGCATTGTGGACTCAGGAGAACAAACTGAAAAAGTCTGTGTGGTCTTTGTCCTAAAAAAAATGGATAGGTAAAAGGGACGACTTTGCATAACTTTGTATAAAATTGTACCAAAGCCTATAAAAGCACCTAGCCGGTAACTGGTAACTATTTTCTAGGACAATACTTTTAATCCTTTAACCTAAGGATTTCCCAGCTTTGCTTTTGGGTTCATGCATGTTTATTCAGTGCACTGGCATAATTTCAAAAACAATAGCTGACTGTAGCAAGACTTCAAATCAAAGTAAATTTAGCTGTGCAAATCAATATTGCATATATCAAAATATTCTTGCATGGGCATTCTAGTCAAAGGTGAGACTTCTGCATGTGCTCCTTAGCTTCAGATGTTTGTTGTTTCTTCAAATGTGAGCTAAACTTGCTGTAGTCAATAAAAAGAATTTCCCATGTACACATTTCAAATGTCAAATATATTATATTGCTAAAAAAAAAGAGTGAAAAAATTTTGAGACAGAAATGTGGGCTGTCTTTCCATCAGTTCTGCCTCAGAGAATAGCAGCCTAACCTGGTAACAACTGCTCTCTTATATTCTATGTGAATGGCATTTTTGAATAAGCTAGGCTGTTTGGTTCTGTCCTCCAAAGAGTTTTATGTCAGACTGAGTGAACTATCATAATTACAAGTAGTACATGATTAACAAGGGGACAACTATCATTATGCCTTTCTCTTTGGTCTTTATTATGCTCTCATTACGATCTTGGCTAGTGATGCCATAGAAGTCTTGGTTGCTGCTTTTTATCTAAAATGTTGCTATCTATTGAGCAGTTTCCAATAGAAAATCATCACAAAAAGTAAATATTCTAAACTCATATAGATATTTTTGGCATTTTCCTTCTAGTTGTCTTCTATGAATAGTCTTTACAAGCAGGCAGTTTATGCTGTCTCCTTCCAAATCTCTGGCAGGTCAATGTGTGTGAGTGTGTCACAACACGATGCAGGGCAAGAGGAGCAGGGGTAACAGTGAGCTCTTCCAGGTGTTTCTTGAGAGCTGTTTTGAGGACTGCTCCTTAGCATAAGCTGGGAAATGAGAAGGATAAGAAAGTAACTTATTGCACCAAAGGGGATTATTGGCTGTATAGGAAGGCTGGTGGATGCCTTTCAGGGCAGCTTGCTCTGCTATCAGCAGTGCTATGATGGTTGAACTGGTTTCTTGGTAATAGCAACCTTAAAATATTGGAAGTTCCCCGTTTACTGCTTTGGAATTGGCAATACCATTTCTGGCCTCTCCTACGAGAGTAATGGGGCAAAAAGATGTCATGCAACAGCCAAAATTTGAACTCATATTTTTAGAAGGAAGGAGTGACTTCACTTTCCTTTTCCTTCTTTTCTTTCTTTTCCTTCTTCTCTTCCTTTTCCTCCTTTTCTCTTCTCTTCCCTTGCCTTCCCTTCCCTGACCACTTTCATTTGTGTTTATTCTTTTCTGTTCACAAAGCAGTTGCTCTTCAAAAGAAAGGAACAAAGGTCATAGAATTGTAAACTCCTTCCTTTCATTAAAAAAAAAAAAAAAAACACAAACAAGCAAACTCAGTAATGCACCTTCTTCCAAACTGAGTTTCTATTTTCAAATTTGAACAAATTATTTGTATTGGGAGCTGGCAATTCTTTTTGGAGAAAAGAAAATAGAGTGGCTTTGTAAATGAGATAGGAAAGTCTGTCATGCTTTCTTTATTGTGCTCCTTATTAAATACATGAATTTAGGAACTCTCATTGTTGCATTTTTTTTTTTCCTGAAATAACTCCAAATACTTTGTTTTGGGCTATGTTGATGTTAGACTGAGTTTTCATATTACATGCAATACTTATAACCTTCCTTCTGAGCATTTTAAGACACACGTTACAGAATGTGTCTATAGCAGTAATTTTCCCTGATGGATCATGCAATCCAAACAGGAAAAAAAAAATGTTTTCAGAAAGCAAGGCTTCCAAACTTCCAGAGAATCGGGTTTTTTTTCCATGATTTCCATTTTTTCTATGATTTCCATTGCTATTTGACAATCCACTAGGCAAATGAAATTTAGTTTGCCACCTACATTTTTAGTTATATATTGTTACAGACTTTGGTAAGAGGAAAAGAGGTGGAGAGATCAATGAGTAGGAAAAATCAAGTTCTTGAAATGTTGGCATTGAATCTTTCATTCAATGAAATTAAACTATGTGTGGGCTTGAGATGGAGAGTTTGTAAACAAATAATTCTGTCAGAGCTCTGGGGACTGAGGCTTTTTGAGATGGATATGGCAGGAGGATTCACAATAGAAAGTGAGAAAACACTCCTCTGAAAATTACCTTAAAAACAACCTATAAAGAGTTTTCAATTAGTTGACAGAGTTGACATTAGTTGACAGAATATGTTCTCCAGAAGCCTTCACACGTACTGCTACATGATTTCTTGGAGATTGGGTGGCTGATTTATTTCACTTATGGAAACTTGTGACTTTATTGATTTCATTTAAAAAGCAGTCAAATAAACTTGGTGTTGTGTTATTTGTAGAGATCCAAAAGTAATCTGAATAATCTGATGATTATTTTTACTTGAATGGATTCTTCTCACTGAGAACGGAAGCATTTACAGGTTGGAATGGAATCTTGGGGATCTTGGATCATTGGAATGGAATCGGGATATAAAAGGATAAAATAATATTCTTATTCAACTGTGAATTGGTTGTTGTTCAAACATTCTGATTACAAACAAATAATTGAGTAAATTATAATTGCTACTTCAGGATCTAATACTGAAAGTTCACTCAGCATTAACAGCTAGAGTTGACAGTGTTATAGGATGTAACAAAAAACCAGTAACTTTTATAATTTTAGCATATTTAACTGGAACTTAGCAATAGATTGCTTGATTGTAAACATCTTATGATACCTACAACACTGAATAACATAAGATCCTAACATTTTCCAGAGGTACTTAGGTTCCATCTCTATTGGTGCATGGACATTTTTAAATTGGAAACTTCATTTAAATCATTGGACTGTGACTTGGAAAGCAATATATATTTCATCTTCAGCTTCCTGGAAAGAAATATGTATTTCATCTTCTATTTCTTAGTTCTGTGTAATAGGTAATAGCAGCACAACTGGAAAATAGAAATCTCCTTTCTTTTTGGTGCTAAATGAAATAAATGGACACTTTCCAGCTAGTGAGTCACCAGCTCATTAACTCGAAAGGCAAACATCTCTCTCTCAAGTTAATATGAGGCATTGTGGCAAGATCATGTTATTAAGACTTATCTACAATAGGCCCTAATTAAGTAGTCTTCGTGATTTATGATGAGTATCATTCACTGTCTCAGAATTCCTAATTACTCTGTGAAATTAGTTGTGAAAGTTACCAAGACAGGAGGGTAATTTGGAGAATGACAAGGAGAGGAGGTTAGTGGTAGCTGATAGGATTTGAGCCCTCTGCTTATCAGAGCAAGCCCACCTTGCTGCATACCTCACTCCCACAAAGTCAGTGAAGCCAAAGGTTGAAGCAGTAGGCCAAAATACTGCAGTTTGCAATGAAAGCCTAGATCTACTCCCATCATTAGGAAGCCATTGACTCTACTGGAGGAAGAGTTTTTTATCTGTGCTCTGTTCTCAGCGCGTCTACCCTGGTATTGTATTCCTTTCTCTATTACATTTTTTTTCCCCTAGTATACCACATTGTACATTTTTTTCTATTATTAGTTCCTTCTCTATTATCTTATGGCACATCTAGGAGTGAAACTTGATTTCTTTGGAAATAGTTGGATAATACAAAACAATTAAGTCTGTTAGAAGATTCCTGGAAATCATATTGAGATGAGTTTGTATTTATTTATCTTCGTAAGCAATTGCCTGGCATGAGCACAAAGCATTAAGCATCCTTTCTGGGTGGCTCTCTGTGCATCTCCATAGGGAGAGAGGTGCACCGAGCACACTGGCTGGGCAAATGCAGTATGTCGAATCTATAGATCACCACCGATGTATAGCAAGCATTTAGTTTTTAATAGGAAAAGATTAGCTTAGAATCTTGGAAACAAACAGCACTGCAGAAATCATCATGCCTCTCTATTTCCTAAGAGGGTTTCCTCAGAATCAAACACCTCAGACTTCTCTTTCAATATGTATTTTAAAAGAAAAGAAGGGGGGAAAAAAGCTAATACTTTTTAAATTACTGTCACAGTTGACTTATAATATGAATGAACATCATGTGTTTTACAACTTCAAGGGCCAATTAACCAAGAGCTCCTAGGACCAACAGTAGTTACTTTTGACAGGTGATATTTGACATTTCATCATGTTAGAGCAACCTGTGGGTTGCAAAATAATCATATTTAAGAACTGTCACTGGTCTAATGTGATTAATCCTTATTTGCTCTAGGAAAACCATGTGATTTGGAAAGAATTTTCTATCTGGATATTTGTGGTATAAAGAAGAAACTGCCTGGGGTGGGGCAGCTTAATTTTGTTTTTAATGAAGGATGTCAAAATCCTATGCAGCCCCCTGGCTCAGCAAAATTTATGTGTAAATTAAGTGCATTGAACATTTTAAACAGAATGATTTTTCCTTTTATTTCCCTTTTATGGGCAATCTTAAAGTAAGAGCACTAGATGTGCATTCTGACTTTGAATATATTTTCTCATCATAAAATTATAAAGGAAAACCCAATGTTATCTAATGTGCAGATATTTATAATTACTTCATTAATCCATGAGTTGTAGCCAGGTATTCATCAGCTATGGTTACCTATAATAATGCCCATGAATACTTGCTAAATTGTATACTCTGCTTTTTCATTATAACCCACCTCCTGTTTTTACAGTTAAAATGTTCATTGAGTTCCTAGCCTTACGTACATATATAGGGGAAAATCCTGATATCACAAACTTCTGACAAAGCACATTTTATTTAATCAGACACTTATGGATACTTTTTTTCAGAATAGCTCCTGACCATATGAGCACAGATCCTGTAATTTATTCACAAAAACTGTTAGCTTCTCTCCTAGGCAGTGTATTGAATGTTCCCCTTAGTTTTGTGGCTGGCAAAAGCAAATTTGGTGCAGTGAAGAGAGAGCGAATCAGACACTTATTCATGAATCAGCCAAGCAAGGCAGGCTGGATAAGCAGAATAACTATGGCAAGGCCAAGAATCAGGCAGGCAGAACTGAGCCAGGGCAGCACAGGTAGGCAGTGGGCCCACGGAGGTACTTAACACTTCAGCCAAAACTCACAGTAGAGCAGTTTCTGCTAGGAGCTCATTAATTCACTTTTCTTCTTTTAATCCAGCAAAACCAGAAAGAAGCAGTTCTGAAACCTATTAGTAAATCAGTCAGCTCGGAGCAATGATTTTTTTTAAATGTACCCTAAGAGTATGGCAAAACATGAATACAGGCTTTGTCAGGTGGTGGTGTCAAGAAGTCCAACCAGAGCCAAACATTCTTTCAATATAACTCATTTTAATTTTCATGCTGATTAGAAAAAGTTTAAAAATCTTCAAGATAAATAAATTAAAGCATGTATTGAGATCACTTCTGAACTTGGCAGACTATGACGAGTCACACATCCAACGCAGAAAATTAGGCAAGGCTGGAAGCCAGAGCTCTAGCAGTTCAAGTCAGACAATGCTGTAGTGAGAATGTTTCCAGCGCTGCATCATTTGCAGTGTGCTTGAAAAGAGACAGCTGGCCCTAAAACAAATACAGAAACTGCAATTCATTGTTTAGCAAGGGCCAGATGCTCCCCTCTGTTTGGGAGCGCTGACAGGGCTGTGCAAAGGGAAGCAGGAGGTAGGATCTCCTGTGCTCCCAAGCCAGCATCCATGTGAATATCTTGTTGAAGGGTGAGGTCAAGTTGGTCCCCTGGCACCATGAACTGAGGTGCAGCAATTCCAGTCTCACCTGTATTTCATCTGTGCTGTGCTGATGTGAGGCCTACCTGCTCCTGAGCCAGCTAGGTCTATGCAAAGCCACAACTTTTAGTTTAGGATCGTCTCTGAATTCCATTCCTGGACTGTGTTGCTTTGCCCTTGGGAATTAGGATGTGGTATTTTGCTGTAGCAGACCATCAAGGGGACGTTCAGCTTTCAGAGCTGGATGATCATCCATGATGTCCTCTGCTCGTTTACCTTCTTCCTCAACCCAAATGACACTTAGTTTGTGGTCACTTTGAAGTTGTGGATCAGTTCTTCAGGTAGCAATGATGGAAAGAATGAGGAACATCATTAACAGGCGGTCTTCTCAATCACAATAACATTTCATAAAGTAACTGTGAGTAGCTAATCCTTACCAACAGCTCCAAATCCTGATCTGCTCTCTCCTTCTGCTTCCTGTCACTCTTGCTGGCAGATGAGGCTCATCAGCATTTTGGACTGAACCAAGTCCCTTCTGCTCACTCGCCACCACTGAAATGTGTTATGCCAGAAATAGGCTTTCTAGGTTTGATTTGGGCATGCACATGAGAAAGAAGCTCTGGCTATTCTGGTTCATGAATAGTCAGTAGATGTCATAGCAGAATATGTGGCAGGAACTAAACCTGGTTGCTAGAGGGGAAATCTTGCTGGAAATCATTTCTCAGCAAAGTGCGTGGTATGCACTAGGAGCTAGCACAGTAAATTTCTGCTCAACAAAATCTCCAAGGAGGAGGGGAAGCTCTGATAACAACTTTCCATCAGAAATTCATTTCAGCATGTGGTTGCAAAGGAGAAATTCTTCTTAGCTGAGGTGTGGTGGTGGCTGATAGTCCCACTGAAGTACCAGTTCCCTGACTAGGACATTCATTCCCAGCTCAAATACACCAGTTCACTGACTTCCCCACCGATGCAGCACATGTAGTTCTGTGCCTCTCACAGCATCTTTCTTTTCTCAGTTAACAGGAATGCCAATGGTTTATGAAGTGCCTTTTCATGAATAAAAATCTCCTACTGAGCCATTGTATATCACAAGACTTGCAAATATGTCTAAGGAGCATATTTTAAAGTGAAAAGTAAACAGAAATTGCCCTCCTGCCAGAGCAGAGTATTCACAGGAAAGTAAATATGCACTGAAAAATAAACACATCTTCAGGAAAATGGCAGTGATTTTAGTAGAGTTGGTTGCAATCTACCTTTTCGTTGAGACATTTTCAAGATGCTCTTCTTAATGTGAGGAATAAACTGAAGCAAAATGTTTCAAATGGAATGAAGCAGATTTTTATACAACAAGCTACGAAAATAATGGGTTGTACCTGACCAGAACTGAAGTTTTCTGCCTTTTTTTCTGTTTTCTTTTTATAAAGTTTTGGAAGGAATATACCAGCTACTGAAACAAAAAATTACACATATAAGTCTTCTTACCATTGTAAAACAGCATATCAGCATGTACGTGATAGCTACAAGGCAATCCCATCTTGTTGCTCCCTTTATATCTTGCTCTGATGTTTTTGAAACAAAGCGTTATAAGAAGTCATTCTGAGGAGAAATTGTAAGATTTTGGCTTCCCAGTCCAGTTTTCTTCAAGCCCTTGTTTAGATGTATAGTTTGGCTTCTTAGTGAATTTTGAACTCCTGGAGAATTTCCAGACAAGCTGATGTTTGTCTATAATGTCTATAACGTAGGAATAGACTGATTAGCCATCTGCTCCCTGCTTAGAGGTAGGGTTTTTTTTTTTATCTTTTTATTTTCTGCAAGATGATTACACTTTCTGTTCCTCTCTGTGCCACTGTTAACAGTATTTATTTGCCATATAACCTCCTCATCCTTGCAAAATGAAGCTTTGCATTAATATATTTTTCAATCAGATATTCTTTACAAATGCTTGGACAATCGTTTCACTTAGAGATTGTAGCAGTAATTAAGAAATATTTGCATGATTTCTCATTGAGAGAGAAGAAAGACACACCATATGCGAGTACACAAAATTCATGATTATCAGCAAAAGTTAATGATACAAATATGGTTGGAGAAGGAAAATCAGTAAGGATTGATTACATGTGATAGAGTAAATTCTGCTGACATCACCCAGTTCTGAAAATATATGACTATTCTAGGAGGTCTGGTAATATTTCTGCATTTTCATAAGCTACTGCAAATGTACCAAACATTGCTAATTTGAGCATGCAATTGCTGCACTGGGTCTTTGCCTCAGGTGGAGGAGTATTTATGGAAAACAGCAGCCAGAATAGCTCAGCTGTTACTCAGGATAAGAGCAAGGGAAAAAAAAAAGACTGTGTTTTCCACTAGTGTGGAAAAAAAGGCTGGAATCTTTTTCTTTGAAAGAGTTGGCATGCTCAAAATTCCAGGTGCAGAGTTTGAAGTTTGGTAGTGCCTGTAAGAAGGTAAGAAAGCTCTGCCTTCTGCTCCCTCGGGAACCATAACCTGATGTTTAGCCAAATTACAAATTCTCCTCTGCATGTGGTGGTGGCTCATTTGACCTGGATCTGTAACTGGGGAGCCTTCACTCTTGTGGTGTAGATGAGTCCCTCAAAAGAAACATAAAGAATTAAAAAAAAAAAAGTTGAAGAACACCCTGATTTAAGCTTATAACTGGACCAGAGTTAAGGACAGACTACAACTAAAGATATGGCCTTTTATCATTATCCAAAGATGAGGAGTGTGGACTTTTGGACTGGCCAAGGAGAGTGGTAATTATTGCCAGGGGGAAAATAGAATCAATTAGAGATTAATGATCGAGCCTGAGAAAAGAAGTAGAGTGACAGGACACAGTGGAAATCGACGTTAGGAGATAATTCAGGTGAGGAAATTGGAGGTGGAAGGCAATGAGAGCAGAGATGATTGTGTTAAAGAGGCAGTTGAATAACAAAGTGTGGGGGAAAACTTCAGATACGAGGGAAGAGAACTAACTCTGCTCTGCAGGGAGACTGGAAAAAAAGATTGATATTGAAAATGCTGGAAAATGGGGGGAAATGGTGATTCAAAAGAGATTGTTCTGGGCAAGGTTGTCCAAAGGGCATGTCCAAGGAGTTGGTACTGGGGCACAGAGGGTTGGCAGGGGTGGGTGGACAATGACCGAAGGCAAACAATGGTGTGACCAATCACTGAACGGTAGAACCAGAGAGAATTGAAATCACAGGAAAAATAGAAAAGACTAGACTTACCTTGCCATGTTCCCCTCTGCAGTCTGGAACTAAACCCCAAATGCCTGATTGAAAAGAGATACAGAGATAAGCTTCTCATGCAGTGTTAATTCACTCTTCCCTGTGTAGGTGACATCTGACAGTAATATGAACATAATTAGACACTGTTTCCTTCTTTATTGTGTAAAACAGGGAAATGAGGCCATGGACCTGGCTCTCCTCTCTAGTCACACTGGTTGTTGGGAAAAGTGAAAAATGTGCATGAGGAAGCAATTGAAAGCAAGGAAAAGTGTGGCTCTGGGCAAATGCAGTTTAAGTTTTACTGACAAATTGCCTTTAGCATCTTAGCTCATTCCCTGCTCTCGCCAAGAGCTGTTATACAAAGCTGGGCATATACCGCACACTTAAATATACCTCACATGATTATTAATGCAGTGTTTTCATTTTTTGGATTACACTCCTAGGTGTCTAAATAGCAAATAAATAAATAAATAGCAGTGTACAAGTGCAGCGTTAAAAGCAATAATTCTTTAAGGGGGAAATAAAATCCTCCTCTATGTCCTTTTGGATACTCAGAAGAGGGCAGACTGACAGTAGTCTATGCCTCTGCTCCTCCTGCATCAAATGGAGGTACAGACCCTTCTAATTTCACAAAACACCCCCTATTTTCCCATTTGTAAGGGCTAGGACATGGGAGGGATGGTGACTGCTCCTGACACGTTCATAAGCCTGCCAAGACTGTTGTCTTGGGAGTGCACTGCAGAGCAAGGAAAATGGTATCGCATGTTCACCAGCAAGAATAAAACAAAAACACTGAAAAACGTATCCTCCCACAGTCCCGGAGAAGAATTGGGCCCTGTGAAGAAGAATAATACATAGTCACGTAACTGTGGCATAACATAAATGGCTAGGGGAATTGATTTCAAGTTCTTTGGGCAGTTTTAATTCTGGCAATTCCTGACTTTGCAATCACTTTTCAACCTTAATAGCATTTTTGGAAGGTAATTATATGTATTATTTTGCCAAGATTATTAAGCTTTTCAAAAACCTATTTATTTCAGATACCGTGGCTTGCAAATATTTCTTAAGTGTCTAGCAAATGGAATATGCTGTGTAAAAATAATAAATTGTAATTATTTCTCTCTATTTTTCCTCTAGCTTTTGTTCTGCTTTTTTTTTTTTTCATTCAGATGGATAGAAATCAACAAGAGAACAAGATAAGTCATTTAGAAAAATTTAAATATTTATCAAAACTTACTGCATTTCTTTATGAGTTTAGTAAGTCTAAATGTTAATGTAATTCTTCCTTTCAATTTACATCCACAAAGCAAACATTAGATAAGACCTTGTTATCTAGGGTAAAATGTGATTGAATTGCTGGTTTTACATTTAGTAATCTGGAATGATGTTGTAGGTCAATGAAAAAAGTATTTAAGATGTTTCTGTTTTTTAGATAAAGTAACACTTAATTCAGAACACAGCTTTCCTTGCATACATTTGGATACATAATATTTTCCAACCAAAAATCTGAATTCTTTCTACTCTGTTACCACAGTAGCTTTATGGTACTGACTGTGGTTGACAAATATGAATTTGCATGGCCGTGGTGGCTTGCTCTCTGTAGATTTTCTGGTGTGTAAATGTGTAGAACTTTTTGCCATCTTACCTATAATTTAAAAACATTACGTGATTTTTAAGTTTTCCAGGGTGCTATTTTTATCATTATGTGTGTGCATGCACATACAACTCTGCTTTATGTGAAAAATTCAGTACTGCAAGATGTCAGATTAGAATTTTCTGCACCATATATATAACTTTTAAAAGAAATTAAGTTTGTGCTTTACATTTCAGAATGAATATAACAGACCCTTATGCTCTTTGGGTTATGAAATCTCTGAAATCAAAATTGGGTAGCTATATTTGAACATTTGTTGCTCAGTCTGTTCTTGCCTCAGACACTGGTTGTGTGTTCATATTTTGGAAGCAAAACAGGACTGGTATTGTAGTACATGCAAGTTCAGTGAGGCACAGTTGAAGAAGTTAAGTAGGTAGGTAGGAAAGAGGGGAGCAAGTAAAATGCATTTGACTAAGCTTTCATGCTGACCAGTGCACCTGGGTCCTGTGCCTGCAGGTCGGAGCTCATTGCCCTGTGTCCTTACGTCTGTCAGTACCTGAGTTAGCAAAGTGAAGCAGATCCTTCATGTATCCTTCTTCCCTGGCTCGAATCTTGCTGTTCACCTGCTCACAGCTAGCATCTCTGTTGAGAATGCAGATACATGGCTGTGGAAAGGATACCAGGCCTGACAGGTTGTCAGCTTCTACCGGAGCCTAGCATGCTATGGCTTTCTGGAGAAATGTTCTTCTAAAACGTGTGCTTCCAAAA
This sequence comes from Nothoprocta perdicaria, assembly GCF_003342845.1. Taxonomy (NCBI): domain Eukaryota; kingdom Metazoa; phylum Chordata; class Aves; order Tinamiformes; family Tinamidae; genus Nothoprocta; species Nothoprocta perdicaria. The sequence continues at coordinate 3,005,259 of NW_020455588.1, forward strand.
GTAATGCAACTGTGTGAAACAGTTATCATCATCATGCTTCAGGAAGCATCTGATAAGCCAGCGACTAAGACGTACCTTCAGATTTCTAGGAGAGGTAGTATCTATCCCATTGGAAGTCCCTGGGCATCTCTGCCTTCCTTTGGCATACTGATAGTGCTGGACTGTGCCGTGTGCCTCCGCTCGGGATTTGTGTCCTCCTCACCGGAGCGCATTACCCAAATCCAGGCGAGGGTGTAAAATGTCTGACTGACTACATGGCTTTCCATAATCTATAACACTGTGTTCATTGATTAGCTTGATTCGCTCCGCCACACACATGGCTTTTGTTCAGCCTTAATTAGCACAATTTTAGTGAATCATCAACCCCAAGAATGGAGCAGGCGCATGCTAATAAATTATTCAGACTAACCAGTGTGCCCAATCTGGGTGCAATGCTGCTGACTTCACTGGCACTAGGCCAGGGTTGAGCTGGACCCCCCAGCCTGCAGAATCCAACAGGAATTATTTTTCCTTGCACCCTGCTCTAATGTTCCCAATGGTGAATATTTAATGTAATTATAAGACACTTGTTATTTGTTATCTCCCATGTGGAGTCTTCACTAATTAGTGGTGTATCTGATTGTCTGATCAGAAAGGAATTAGAAATCTTTCAATTTAATCAAAGCCTTGAATAAATAATAATGTCAGTTCAAGATAGGATATGTTTTAGTAATTGAGAATCAAAATTGTTGATACTTTAAATTATAAATGTTGCTTTGCTTCATAACATATAGAACATATTGAAGAAAAGGGTGTTAGATATCTATTTTTTCTAAATAAGGGTGAAAAAGGGTGATATCTATTTTTTCTAGGGTGAAAAATACTTCATTCTACCCACTGAAATGCGTTCACAGTTGTCTCCCTGTGCTAATGCACGGATTGGGGATATGAAAACCTCTGTTAAGGAAAATCCAGTGGTTAGCATAATTTCAAAAGTAGCTATCTGTGCCATACCCTTCCTGGACTTCTGATGATCTGAAAACCTGTAATAGTCACAATGCTATAAGATGGCAATGGGTTGTTACGGCTCTATTTATGCTGTTCTTTCCAGCTGTTTGGAAGTTCTGCAGGGAGGGGTGTTCAGACAGGCGCGCCCTCTTTGTGCTGGGGGATGTTCCGGTTGGGCAGTGGCACCTCTAGCACACGGTGTGTGAGGCAGAGCACTCGCCGTCCACTTCCAGTCTGTCTGTCTTTGCCTTCCCCACGTAGGAGATTCCGCCTGGCTCTATCAACTCCTTCTTCACAGAAACTAGAGAGAAAAAAAGCCCTTTTTGGCAGTTGTCCTGCAAAAGACTTATGAGGTGGTTGTGCCTTGGGCCAACCTGGCTGCATGTCCTAAAATGTTGGAGATGCAAAGCCATGCTTCCTAGATGTAATACAAAATGCGGCAGTAATGATGGGGACTAGTGGAGCTATTTCCAGTTTAGTTGCTTGTGTAGCCAGTAAAATGTGCAATGGACAGTTCTCTGGCCAAGAGGCCAACTCACACACCATGATTTCCATACATAAGCATTCCAAAAACAAGATAGTTGCATCCAAATTGAGTATTGGGATCGTTCCTTAATCCATCATGATTCCTGAGTTATTCTTGGGTGAGTGCTCTTGGCACAGGCCAGTATCGTGTAAGAGACCATTCCAAATATTCAGCAGTCAGAGTGACCGTGGGTGATGCCCAAGTGATGCACCAGCTTTGTTTGCTTTACTAGCGTAGAGCTAGTCCCAACTGGCACCGTACCCAGGCTTCTAGGCAGAGGGAAATAATGTTAGGTCAGACAGTCATTACATATAAAGATTTTTGTTAAGTGCTTGTTATGGCAGTAGCAGACTGTGAGTGAGAGGGAGAAATATTTTATAATTATTCTAGGAGTTTTAACTTAATTTCTCTATCAAGGGACCCCAACCATTACTTTACTTTAGATAAAAAATTAGCAAGTCTCAAGCAGAGAAATTCAGAGGGCTGAAAGATTCCTGAGTTCTCTGCTCAGTCCAAGTGTTGGAGTGTCTAAATCAGCATCCCCATCAGTAAATAGTTCTTTTGGCATGCTCTGAGAGCAGAAAATATCATGTTTATTATGTAAGTGGGCTATAAAAAGGAAAAAGAGAATATTTAAAATATCATAAGTGATTATGCATTAAAAACACAACCACATCTCAAAAAATTCTTTGCGCATTCATCTACATTAAGTGAAGTGAATATTTTCTATGTTTGACCTTGTCTCAAAGAGTTTCTAAAAGAGAATGATCAATACCAATACAAGCACAACAAGAACTGTTATTCTGCATCCTCCCACTGCACTTATGTTTCATGATGGAGACATACAAGCAATTCTGGTAACCCCTCAATGCTCAGGCTAAAACATTCTCTCAAGCTCAGAGAAAATGCATGCAAAAATCCTTTGCTGGGTTAAAAAGAAATCTTAAGCAAAGCTAAAACAGAAACTCCTGCAGAGATGTGACTTGGGTCTCTACATCTGCTGTCTGAAACCTTATCTTTAAAATATGATTTATTTTCAGAATATAGAGATAAACCTGCCAAGATTAATTATGGAACACTAACATTTGTCATAATTAAGTCAACATGGTGATCAAACACAACAGCCTGTCTTAAAGACCTGATACAGAATATATAGAATTATGGTCTGAATTTGATATAGAATACATAGAATCTGATATAGAATACATATACATTCCTGTGAATTTGTAATCTATTCATGAAATTCTGGGAGAATGGTAATACAGGGAGTCAAAATGTTCAAGATCACCTCTCAAAAGGTGTCAGGTCAAATGCTGACAAGTGTGCTGCTCGATGCCGAAAGGCAAAAGGGTTAAATTTTCTGTTGAACTTGATGAGAGCTAAGAAACTGTATTGCTTTTAAACGCCAGTTTTAAGTGACTTAAATAACAGTTATGTTTCTTAAATGTGTAGGAGCCTCATTCCATCTTGAAAATAGAATTTAGGCTTCTGAAAGCCATCTGAAAATTTTAGCGTTAAAGCTACAAACATAGGTATTGGGTTTGCAACAAAAACGTGCATGCCCTACAGTGTCAGGAACCAGTCTCAGAGGAGATGGAGCCAGCCAGAAGCCCTGTAATTATTGCGTGCCAGCAATAGCATGGCACAAGGTGTGTGGAACAGGCAAAATGCCCAGGAATACGGCACTGCGTTAAGGGGAGTTTTACAGGTTTTAGATTAGAGCTCAAGCAATGAATAAAGGATGCCTGAACCTGGCTGCAAAGGACCTGTTTTTTCATGAAAGACATAGGCAGGCTATGGTGAAATATTTCAGAAATATTTTCTGAAATAGACTTAAACTTACAATATCTGAACTATGGGACCCTAGGTTTGGAGTTGTGTCTTTTGCTGTGATTTTCAGGAACAGAATGTGTGTGTGTGTGTGTGTGTGTGTGTGTGTGTGTGTGTGTGTGTGTACATGAATGCACATGTGTGTATGTATGTATAGAGAGGTGGTGTACCTCTAGGGGACTTTGGCATCTGAGGTTCTTATATTATAGCCTGTTTCTTTATAGCATTCATTATAGCAAATCACTTTTTCATGCAAGATCACTGATATTATATTAAGTACTTTAAGAGTGTGCAAGTGGATCAAGTTAAGTTGCATTATGTGGCTTGTGTTTTCACTGGAATATACGAACAGGAAGGAAAATCCCAGCAAAACCTACAAACTTATGCTTTTTTTCATTTCAGCAATTTGTTATTATTTAAATATTTTATATGGTTGCTGAAGGGAAAATTCTAACTTCTGGCCAATTCCTGCTAGCTAGGTTTTGCATAAATTCATACCCTGAGCTGTCAGCTACAATCTAGTGCAAAAGCTGCTCTGTGGTTGCAACTGCACTGTGGGAGAGCAGTGTATTTCACAGCACTGATGCTTCCTTCCTCATGAGGGAGCGGACTGGAGAAGGTTGTGAGATGAATTCCTGCTTCCATCACTCAGTTCCTGTCATGTGAGAATGTAAAGGAGTCTCTTCAGGGGGAGAAGGGAATGAATCTACTTCCCCGTTGCAAGAAATCCTAATTCTCGGATGTATCATTTTAAAGAGGAGGGCACAGAGGCAAAATGGGACATCCACACATTTTCCTGGGTAAAATATAGAGGTGGACAAGCTCCACCTTCATGCTTGTTAAACAGTTATGCTAGCTGGGGCAAAATATGCCTCTCAGACTTTAAGAAACACATTTTTTTTTTCTTCAAAAGCCATGTTTTTGATGCCTCATGCAGTATGCCTACACAACAGGGAAGAAAATGGTATTTCAGAATAGTTTATTATTGTAGAGCCGAGAATGCTGTGATTTGACCTTTTCAGAGACTTCAGTGACTATATTTTCTCCTAAGACTGCTAAGACCCGGTCAGATCCCCGGAGAATGGGCCACAATTGAAATTTCTTATGGCTTCACAAAATTGAGGGTGAAATCTGATGTCCCCAGCTTTTGTATACTATATACTGGTATTTGCAATTAAAATAGTCTTTGTTATTGACCAGGCCACATGATGTGATAGGGAGCCTAAGAAGGCACTGTACATAGCCCGAATCTGTCACATAGAATAAATTAGAAGAAAGCTTTACTTGAGCTCAGTCACTGTATATTCTCCTGGATCTGAGTGGTAAGCTGACAGGCACAATCATTTTCACAGATCAATGATGAAGTGCTTTGCAAGACATATGATACATGAATTGACACGGTTTTTCTTTGCGAAGTGACAAGGAGTTTTTTGCTATTGCTTTTCTTCCTTATCTAATCAAGGAAAGCATAATTTATTTTTACTAATTCTGAGAAAAATGTATCCCAAATAAGTGTTAATAACTACATAGTAGAATCTCTACATGGCAGATTATACATTCCATACGTACCACATATTGGGTGAGTTTTTGCCAGAAATTTTCTCTTTTCTACTGAATGTCAATAACACTTGGTTATCATTGACTTAACAGCTTTCTTCTTGCCATGAGCTTTTTAATAATCCTGGCTCGACATACTTGTTTCTTGTAGTCTCGCTTTGGAAACTCACTCAAATACCATTGACCCTACGGTGTTGTATGCCTATGTTGGTTGTGGCTATGGATGGAAAATGTATTTCTCTATGTCTAGCTGTAGTAAGGTTACTTGGAATAAGAATCAAAAGAGACCAGCACAGTGCTGATTCCTGATGATTTCACAAGTCTCCCTGTGTTCCTATGTTACAATAACCAGGACATGCCACCCATCTCCACTACTGTCCACTCCTCATGATGTCTTAAACCCCCAGTGCATGCCACACAACTGAGTCCTCTGTTTTGCAAGTGGAACACTTCAGTGCTCTTTGGACTCTTTTTTTCTCTGGAAAGTAATCCATATATGATTATTCTGATGACATAATAGCATAATAGCATATAATTAATGTTTTCTGTTCCCCTTGCAATTCCTAATTCCATTGAGTAAGTGCTGTGCTGATGTTTTTGGAGAACTCACTGTTGCGAGTCTCAGCTATCTCTTCTGAGTGACAAGAGTTAATATAGACCTCATTGTTGTGTTTTCTCACCACACACGCATTACCTCACAACATATTTTCATAATTGATTTTTTATATGGCAACTTGTGTGCCTGGTTAACACATTATCCCATCAGGTAGTTGTGTTCTCAGCAAAAAGGTCACAGGCTCTACCAAGCAATATTTACTTTCATTTTTGTGTTATGCCCTCACCAGAAAATGAGAGCTTAAAAAAGACTAGGACTTTAGGAAATTATTTAAGTTGATGCTTCTTGGCTTTGGAGGCAGCATTTTCAATTTGCAGCTGCCTATGTTGAAAAAAAAGATAATTAAGAAATCAAGAGGTACCAAATCTTGTCACGAAGTAGAAGGTATAGTTAACATATAATGCGTAAAACATTCACCATCAAAGGGTGTGAATCAATAGTTACTGCCCGACATGAAATAAGAAAAGAGTTAAAGAATGTGCATTCCTTGACCTGCTAAGAAGAACCTATGGAGATGAAGCAGAGTTTTACTCAAAATACACTTGCTGATGCTGGGAAAAGGTACACAAATAAAAGCTAGTGGAAAATGGAACACAAAAAGAGAACGTAGGGGTTATGTAGCAAAAAATGTGTAGGGTACTGTATGATTGTGATGAGATAAACTGACCATTTCTGTTGTCTCTGAATGAATTGGTACCATTCTTTAAATTGTAAAAAGGCAGCATGACTTTCACTGGCCTTTGGGCCAAGGAGGGGGTTTCTTGAACAAGTGAGCCTTATAATCCATGATGGGAAACAGAGTTTTCAAGCAAAATAAAATTGCTGGAAAACAATTGGAGGGATTGAGACTATTTACAGAGTCCCAACTGAGCAAACTTTTGCAACTAAAAGCAGGATGAGAGTAGGAATACGGATTGTGAAGGTGTCTTTTCTCAAACTTCTGTTGTAAACAAGTTTAAATCAAAAGACAATTTGCGAGAGAATTTTTACAAGTGTTAAATAATACTCCCATTTTGGTAACAGCAAAATGTTCAAGTTGAATTTCCAATTTCAGAAAGGGGGAAAATTCATTGAGATGAAAAATAAATTTATTTTTGACACAAAGAAAACATGATTTGGTTGCTGAAAAAAAATGCATTATTCAACAGCTCTGTTACAAGATGAACTGCTACCCCAAATCAATATTTGTTTTAAAAAAATAGAATTATGTTGACTTAAGAAAGAGGAGAGGAAACTTATGCAATTTGTTCATAGATCTTCTTGTCTTGGTTTATAAGATTGAACTTTACAGTTCTAGGACTCTTGTCAGAACATGCTGCCTATGACACTGGACTATGAAATGCTGTTTTTGAGCTTCCTCGAATGCTCAGAAGACTGAGCTCTATATTCAACCTCACTTCCTTCTCTGTCTATTCTGTCTGTTGTTGCTATCTTGCTATTAAATATCACAGGCCGGAATACAAAATTACTTTCAGCAGCCACTTCTCACTTCAAATCATTCCAAGTTTAAATCTGGCCTTTTCTATATAATCCCCACTGAATACGTACTGAATGACTAATAATATATTTTGTTGTTAGTGTACTTGGTGCATCATTTGCTTTTTGTCAATTCTGCATCGCGTAATTTTCCTCCCTGACATTAGGAATTTATTTCATCGTGATTTGCTGTCTCCTTATAGTGCTCTTTGTCAGCAGATTCTCTAACAACTCATTTCAAAAATGTTAATGCAGTTGAGTATAGTTGACACAATGCATATACATGTGTATGTATGTATATATCAGCTGTCTTGCCAACTGCACCCTGCCAGAAAGTTTAGTGCTAGTCTAAGCTAGCATACCTTAATTTTATTGATTTTTTTGATTTCTGTAAGGATTTCAAAACAGCCTTGGTTTCACCAAAATCCTCTGAATAACTCCTACTAACTGACATAAGCTGTAGAGCTGTCATAAATTGTCTATTGTGCTCCAGATGCTTCTGCCCATAATTCTGAAGTCAGATAAGCATATATGTAGCTAGCGCTTTTAGAAATCTTCTGTCTTCTCTGCTCTGACTTTATTTTCCCCTTCGGAAAAAAAGGATCAGATCATTGTCATTTTTCAATCTCCCTCTCTCTAAAGCTTTAAAATTTAACTTCTTGGGATTTTTTTTTTCTCCTGTTTTTGTAAATAGTTTAATAACTGAATCTTATAATTCTCTGTCCATTGTTCATGAAACTGGGATCTTTCAGAGATCAGAGTTTCACGGAAACATCAATTTCTCTGAGCTCCAGTTGGGTCTTTTTCCATGTTTCAGGCTTTGAATACCAGTCTTCCAGTTTCTCTTGGGACGTAAGTCTCTCATCCTGTCCCCTGTAGATCTTTTGTGGAACTTCACCAGGAAATCTTTTTGTAATTCAGCATATCTTCTACAGAGAAAAAAAAATAACAAGGAAAAGTTTGTAGAAAGAGCTGTTTCTTTTGCTTAAACCAGCCAATACAGATGGGAAAAAAAGTTTCAAGAACACAAAATGCTTTTTCAGATCTGAAAAAATGAGCACCAAGCTTATTGTATTTGGGCTAGAGGGCAAAATAGAAGCATCAGATTTAGAGCTGATTAATGTAGAATTAAGTAATACATTCACAGATTTATGGAAGAAAATGTCATTTTCTCAGTTATCCATACTTTTTTTTTTCCTCCTTTTTATGCCTAGTGCTGAGCCATGTCTAAAGCAAAGGTGTCTTGCTATGAAGTGGTAATGACAGCAGTAGATGTGCTATTGCCTCAGATCAGGCCACACAGTGTTGGCATCGACACTGTTGTTAACTTCTTCCTTCCTACCCACAGTCTTTGCACCTGAGTGATCTTTTGATGTGAGAATGGTAGCAAGATCAAGGAGTGAGGACTGGCCAAAGGGAGAGAAATGAAGAAATTCAAAATTACAGGTAGGAAGCAGAACGTATTCAAACCTGAATAGTCCGAGATAACTTGGCATCAGGATATTCCTTACACAGAGGCTGTAAGTATGTGTGACAGCCATGTGCAAATTTGCCTTACTGAGCTGCTTCTTCATGGAACAGAAGATTCTGAAGTCCAAGACTGTGGTTGCTGAGAAGCTAATGATCAGCTATAGCTGTTACTGTTGGCTTGGTGCGTGTGAGAGATAGAGGTGACTAAACACTCCGTAAGGACAAGAAGGTTGAAACAGGGACGTCACAGAAGCAAGGTTGCTGAGTCAATATGAGTTAAAGGTGAAAATATTAAGTAGGTTGGTGCCAAACATAGAAACTGACCGTAGGCTAATGTACTTTGTGACCTTATCCCTGAAAAGGTCATGCATACTTCCTGAGAGAAAGTCATGGTCTTTAAGCAGCTGTAGTGGCAGATAACTATACACGTATCTCTGCTTACATTTTAATAGCATGTATAATAGTAGCATCCTGGATCTGTTTTTACAGGGATGAGGACCCCTATAGATTAAGCATAGTGTAGATATTAAGAGGAAATAACACCTTCTGCTTTCCAACATGATTCTTTGGCACACGTCAGCCTAATTGCTGGAGCAGGCTATAATGCAAAGGCTGAAGAGTCTGGATACAATTAGACATTTCACACCAGGACAAACTGCTTTCCATGATTTTCTGTCCCTCATTTTGTTCAGAATTGCACTAAGGCTGCTGCTGTGGTCATTTCAGAATAGGGAATTAGAATATGTTTAACTCATCCTATAAAGTAATATTCACATGCTGGCTAGTGCTTACTACCATATGCTTAGATCCAGTTTCTGGCCTTGAATGGATGTTTATGATTCCCATTGATAAGAGGGATAAACTGCCCTCAAATATGTCAGAGAGTTGTTTAACGTTTGTCATGTTGTGAATAAAGAAAATATTGTGAGACTTGGAGAGCTGAATAGCCTGAATAATTTTAGCTTGAGATGATTAATCATGCAGAACAGTCTAAATAAACACAGCAAAAGTACAGTCCACAATCTCTAGTCTGAATAAAATCAACCTCTGAATCAGAATGTTAGGAATGATCATGTTTTGAGCACAAAAAGGTGGAGCATATTATTTTAATAGGAAGTATATAATTATACATTATTTTATTACACTCTTGTAAATTAGATGTTTACTTAAATGAGTTTATCCCTTCTGGTAAGATGAAAATAAATACACCATATCCTTAGAATTAATTCAGATCACTCAAACTGCTAAAATGTATTTCTTTTCTCTTAGCACCTGAAATAATACTGATACCACTCCAAGTGGTATCACACAATGATTTTCACAGGAACTAGCTAAGTGAACTGTTTGCCTTGTTGTGGTCAAAATGTGAGCAAACACGCACAGATTATATCATGTTTAAGAAATTGGTCAAAAACCCAAAACACTAAGGTTCACTTAGTCTTAAGTTATGTAAAGATTTGCTTTGGTTCTAATTAAATCTCAGATGTGTTTCTCATCGTTAATTCCTACCCTGGCACTTTCTGGCTATTTAATTTAAGCAAATAAAATGATTGTTTTACAGCAAAGTAAAACAACAAGTATTTATCTTGTCAAATAATCACATGCAAACCACGAGGTTCCTTCCAAGCTTGTTTGGATAAGAATTAAGTGTATGAAAATATAGAGCTTTTTCTGCCAGCATGCATAATTTAGTTTTTAAAATAGGCTAGTCTCCTTTCTGTTGGCAACATCGTGGAATTTGTTAATTTGCCGTAAGCAGAAATTACTCTTCAGAAATATATGAGCATCAGACTTCTTTTGCCAGTTTCTTGGCACTTCTGTTTACTTTGGATAATTCTGATTTTTTTCTGTTGCTCCTGTATTCCAGATTTTTCAAGCTAAGCATAATAGTAACAAAAAGTGTACAGAATCCACAATTTACTATTGATAAAACTATTTAGCATCATCTCTACTACATGTGGATTCTTCTCTGTTATTAATGATGTTGTAGAAACAATAAGGACCAAAATTACCATATATTTAGGTTTTTATTTCAGATAGTTTCAGCTGGAAAATGAGAGGAGAAAATTACTTTGTTTGCATCAACCTTTTAAAAACTGTTTTCTTCCAGTAGTTTTAAAAAAAAAATCACTTCCAAATTTTTGAAAGCTTTTTCTGTTTCAAGCGTCATCCAAATATGGCCTAAATAATGAAAACAGAACTAAACCATGTAATTTTTGTACAATTAAATCTGTAATCATATTTTCTTCAGCTGAAAAGAGTTTGTATTTGTTTTGTTTTCCTGCTTCTGGAGCCAAACTGAAAATATATTATTTGTACAGCTCTAATATTTAGCAAGTCTTAAATTCAGCTAAAAAGAGTGACTTCAGCTTCAACTACTGACAGAATTATGCCTGTGAAGCCTAGGAAAGACAGTTTGCTTTTAAAAGCTGTTAGATGAATTAAGTTAGTGGGCAAGGCCCTATTACAGAAATTTAAAGCCATACTCAGCCTGAGGACAAATGGCAGAACCCCTTAGAAGTCAACTTAGCCTAGGGAGAATTTATTCTTTCCATAATTTTGTCATGGAAACTAGTCACTTAAAGTTCCTGTGCTTACTGTAAGGAGTTTTAGTGCAGAATCAACTTTTCAACTGCTTGTAGAATGAACTTAAAAATCCCAAATGACCACGAAGAGTAAAGGACATGGGAAGAACAGTGGTAGAGAGGTAGCACATGTATCTCTTAAGTAGATCTTCATTTTTAATTCTCAATTCTGTCCTGGAATTGAATTCTGGAAAGCTAAAATGGCTTTAATCCTTTAGAGGAAATATAGTCTTTTCTCTTACCTCTTGTCCATTGTGGTTTCTCATGTCCCTGCTACTGTTTTATGAGGTACAGATTTTGATAGCCAAAAAAAATTAACATGTGATTTGCTGCCTTTCGTACTTGATCTCATAAAATTAAATGGTTTACATTCTTTAACCACAGTAACTGTAACTTCTGTTTCCAATCTGAAATGGAAAGATTAATGGAGTAGTTTTGAGACTGATAAAAGTCACAGATTGTGGTGTCAGGAAGCTGCATTCCTCCATCATTTTTCACCGAATGCATGAATTCCTAGTTTAAGACCAGTAGCCAGCTGATGGCAGTCATGAACTGCCATCTAGTGCAATAACTTGGCTGGAGAGGCTCTTGATACAATTTGAAACTGGCTCCCAACTTTCATCAGCGTCACTATGTACCACTGACCTAATGACAAGGTAGCTGCGAGTTCTTTCTTGAGAAATCCAGGCAGATCTAGGGAACATATTCAGGTAGAGTGACTGAATAAAGTACGGGAAATTCTCTTTTATGAGAGATAAATCAGTGCAAGACTTAATTCTGGGAGATATTTCCTATTGCAATTCATAGCTTTTTCTCTACTTGCAATTCATTCTTTCTAGATAATAACTGGGAAGATAAATTACGCCAAACTGAGTAAGAGCCATCTGAGTGTATTGAAGGCTATAATAGCAAGTCCCCATACAGTTGGTATTTGTGGTAAGCAGAACTGAAAATATTTGAATCAATTCTTGCCTTCAACTAGTACAATAAAGTGTTACCTTTTTGGACGGCAAGTTTACCACCTTATTCCACGGCAAGTGTATGTTCTAATCTGTATTACCAAAACTGTGATTGGACATTTCATTAAAAAAAAACAAACAAACCTTATTTTGTTTTTATTTTTCCAGCAATGCATCCTTCCAAATGAACTGGAGGTACAATGCAACTACTTTCCCTCTTTGTATCTTTTGTGGTCTAGATGTTTCTAACCTCTTTAGAAATGTGGAGGTTGTAAATAAAGTTCTTTGAACATCAAACAAGACATTCAGTGACCCAATTTACTGTTGTCTGTTGATCTTCAAAGCAACTTCAGAAATTGGATTCATATTGATATGAATGACAGCAGTGATTATTAAGATTTTTGTATCAGCCTTTTATTCTCTCCTTTTACTACAAAAGCTTATGGCATTTTCTCTTTACTGCCCAAGCTTGTCCAACAGTCCTCTTTCTTTCTTCAAAAGTCTACATTTTAAGAGCATCTTACAGAAACTGGGGATTTTTTTATTCATTTATTGGTTTGCTCATCAGAGTACTGATTGCTCATTCCATAAACATTTTCCTAGACAAACACTGCCATTTCTTTAAAAACAAAGTCTGGCAGGAAGTATTGGAAATAAAAACCTGTGGAGAGGTCAAAATCTATGCAGAATCTGGCAAAGTTCTAAGTTTTTAATATTTTTCATGATTTCTGTCTTGAAGTCATAATGTTTTAAGTCAGGGTGAGCTATTAAGCTCTGATAGTGCATTTATCCATAAAATAAGGAAGGTATATATATTAGTGACACTAAGGATATTTTGATCAATGGCTTTGAGGTCATATTCTTCATTTGGTTCCACCTGTATTTTCTACAATCAATAAACTTAAATACCAGGGTAACTGTGGAAGCAGCAGCATTTATCAACCAGACAAAGCACCTCCCTTGCTTTATAATCATCGAGTAGTCCCGTGAAGACAGAGTCCTAAAGTATGGAAATGTTTTTCTCCATGATTATAAGGGAACAATGTAAAGAGGAAATGGGCATACAGATAAGCTACTTCATGATATATTATGAAAAGTTATTTTGCAAAAAGTTATTTTGATTTTAAATTAAAATGAGAAATTATTTTGCAATGAGATGTGCTATGCAAAAATGGTTTGGCAAAGGATCTTCTCTGCAGAAGTTAATTTGCAATGAGAGATTTTGAGGCATAGTTATTATAGAAAAAAAGATTATATAATTGGTGAAAGAAAAATAGAAGGCAAGCCAAATGATGCAAGCACTCAGGGATCACATTTACTCAAAAGGTTAGAGAAATTAGACTTTTATTCTGTGGCTGAAAAAAAATGTGAAGCACATAAAATTTTGAGAAAGTAGAAAAGTTTCACTACGGGCAATTGAATTAATGCTGACCATAAATTATTTTAAAAAAAGACTATTATTAGTCATGTATGTATGTGTACGTATTTAAGCACATATCTTCAAGAAAATATATCTTTTGATACTTCCTTCTCCAAGTATTAACCATAATTTAAAGGTTTTATCAGTTATTATTTCTCTCTCTGTTTCCTCCATACTTCTGATGCCAGGACCATACCGAAAACACAATTTGTTTTGCTTACAGAGCCAGTAAAAGGGTGAAAGAGAAGATTCCTTTGAAGCTGTTTTCAAAGGATGTGATGGTGCTTTTTTTTTTTTTTTTTTTTTAATTCATTTTCTAACCATACATTTCTGATGAATGTCCAATAGTGCACTAGGGAAAACCCTGCAGTTCAATTCTTTATATTAGCTCTAGAAATAAAGCCTTTCTATTGACATACTAGATTTTGATTCAGCTATGAAGCCTAGTTAGCTAAAACTGCCACATGCATTTGTAATGTGAATACAAAAAAAAAAAGGCTAATACATTTGGCATTTACTCTTTATAGTTTTGCAGTATTCATGCTTAAATGATGCCATTTGTACATAAAATAACTTGCAGAACTTTTGCCTCATTAAACCAGTCCTAGACTCTATGTCCAGCAACGTGGATCCTTCAATATTCAGACCTGAATTTGCTGGCACTGTGTATATAAGCAAGGATTTTTCAGGAATAGGCTACCCTCTTCCTACATTAAATGACCATTCTATTTTGATTAATTAAACTCAATTTTTCAAGAATGAAGAGTTTGTTTTGAGTTTAGAAAGGTGTTTTGTTACAAACGTTTTTGACCATCCTGCTTTCCAATAGTTGAGTCCATCTTTCATGCATTACAATCAGATTATTAGCACATTATAAAAAGCTGCTGGTTTAAATATGGCTTTTCTTAGTTTGGAATATCATTATTAGTATTTAACATGTAATTACACTTGTTAATTTGCATAATCTCTAAAGGCACTTATATATTTCTTTGATGATCAATTTTAAGTGCACATATCTTTTGGAGTAATGAAAATGAAATGTCTTTGCATGAAGTCTCAGTGGATTCAGTGGAAATGGATAAAAGCACATCTACTTTTTAGTGTAAACAGGAATGACAAAAGTGAAGATGAGATGAAACACATAACTGTTCACAAAAACAAAGCCTAAAAGCTGTGCATCATTAGCTATTTATGTTTAAATACTCTTCTTAACATTAAAAATAACAATTAGGAAAGTAGGATTCTTTTTAAAATAGTATGTGACTTGCTACCTGAAAACTTGCATTATGATTGCATCTTCCCCAAAGGATCTTTTTTAAAACTATAAACCCATGAAAATAGGGTTTCACCATAAAAATCCTGACACATTCTTAAATATTGTGTTACAACTGTGACAATATTATATGTGCAATTAACTACCAAGGGCAATAAAAGAATCTATTAATATAAATTGTTTTAAAATGGAAGATGGGGATGTATTTGGAAAAAAAAAAAAAGGAGTATTGCGGGGATAGAAATGCTAAATCAAGGAAAGTATGTGCAGTAAATGCCAGCTTACAGATCTGCTTTAAGATTTACTGCAAAATCTCAAGGTAGCTTTATTTTTCCTTAGAGGAAAATGAAGTTATTACCAGATTTTATGCCAAATCTTATGAATTGTCATGATAAAGTGATAATAAATTGACATTTACTGTGCAAAGTCATTGAATAGTGCTTCCACATGCCTGTGCAAGGATAGAATATCTTACATTTTATGTTAGTATCTCCAAATCTTTTTACAAAGATACTGTCAAATCTGTAATATTAGAATTTCTGATCTTCCAGAAGAAAATGTGTGAGTACTAAGCAGTTCCAATAAGCTATTTGCAAATATTGACTCTCAATATACAAATAGGCCTACATAAATTATTTTTGTGTCTATATAAAAAGGAGCAAAATTATTTTTTCTGTCTTGCAGTAGAAAAGTTATTATATAATACTGCACAGTGAACACAAATATATATAATATTTTTCTTTAAATCAGCAAGTTTTGAAGAGTGAATTATTCATGTTAAACATACAATCCATTTATAGATAAATGATATTAATTTTATTATTATTTTATTCTTATTATTTTGTCTAGATGAGCTGATAACCTAAAAACTCAGATAACCCAACATGTCTAGTCTGAAATACTGCCAAAGTACTGAAAGGCTGGGAAGTCCTGGCAATGGAGAGCTGGGAGAAACTTAGAAGGTGTTCTTGAAATCTCCTTTCTTCCCTACTTATGAGGAAGACCACTTATGAGATCTCATCTTAATATTGGTGTAATAAGAAGAAAGCACAGAACTTCTCTGGCAGTATTTCACAAAAGGCGGAGAAATCAGAGTCAACTCTTTCATTTATTGATCTCATTAAAGAATATGAAAAAAATAGAAATTTAATTCAATACCTTCCTTCCATGTCTTAAACATAGTAAACTCTCTAAATCTCTTTGATTTTTTTTTTATGAAAACAGCTTCATCTATTTTTTCAAAATTTGTTTTCGTAAGAGATTGAAAGGATGGATTTTTGATTTCATAACCCATTTTTCTAGCATCACTAGAACCATATTACTGGTTGACATGACTTTATATAAAATCAAGATTATCTTTTGACTGCTAGAACATGCATTTCTTCCCTGTGAGTTGAACTAAAAATGTCAAGCAAATAAGAGAATTACATCTCATGCATCAGTTCCCACATTCACTTTGCAAAGATTAGTCCAACCTCCCTTAATTCAATGAATTCCATCTGAAAGATTTATTATTTCAGGCTTTTTTTAGTTCCATCCATTTTCTGCTGTGATTGCTGATCATCCTTATATTAATCCCAATATTCACTCTGAGTACAACATGTTAAAGTGGTAGGAATCTGAGTGTAAGGAACTAATCGAACCCAAGAGTACAGCCAAGTAAAATGGGCAATTTAATGATAATGACATTTTAAGATACACTGAAGGGCTTTCTTCCCTGGCAGCTCTTACTGATATACTTAAAAGTTGTGGTCATGGATGGGAAGCTCAGTTTTGTGGGCGATGAGTGTGTAAATAATTTTTCTAGAAGTAATTTGCAAGCATTTTGTGAGGAAATGACAACATACTCATGGTAAACAGATGTCTTTTTCTGTGAAACTCATCAACTGGTTTTGCTTGCCTTGTTTTTAATCAATCCTGCAAATGTTTTTTATTGAATTTGTTAGATTTTAGATCTGTCTGTAGACAGGTCTATTCCTTTGCAATCTGCTACACTGCCTATACCCACATTCCCTCTAGCTCTTATGTATTTGTTTTTCATAAAATAATTGCAAAGCAAGCTCTGGTTTAGTGCAAACAGGAAGTGCTTTACATAGAAATGTGAAAATGCATTACACAGTATTAACATAAAAGAAAATGAAAAAAAAAAAGAGAAACCCTCATCAGCTACTCTTCCACTGTTTTCTCTACATCTATTATTGAAGAAGAACTTCGTAGGGGTGAGTAGAAAAATCTCAGCTGACATTTGCAATAGGGAAATGAGACTGTTGTGTTACCACTAAGAATGGTGAAGGTAAGCCTATGTCACATCCTTCCCCATGAAATTTTCTTTTTCTGAGACGAAGTCTTATTTTGATCGACTTTATGGCCTGTATTAGCATGTTGTTCTCTAGGCATAATAGGAGGTTCATAGTAAGTGGAAGTGTGTGTGGTTTGGAAGATTCAAGTACGACAGAGCTATTAATGCACTGAATGCACTAAGCAGCTCCTCGCACAACTCATGTTTTTGGGGTGGAAACAACCTCAGAAACAATGACCCTGGTTTAAATTTTTCACCTTGAGCCATCCAAAAACATAATCAGACTTGATCTTAATTGAATGAGGGGATGTTTGCTTGTTTTCTGGAAAACTGAGTGCATGTCTCATGAAGAAGTAGAGCAATGAGGATGTATTTTGTCCTTAGGGACGCTTCCACAACTCTGCAGCTGCCCTCCCTCCAGCTTTGCTTCCATCAAACAAAGTGACTGCAGTGTGTTTTCCATGGCAAGCACAGCAACCAGCACAGGTACAGCATATTTGTTCCTCTTTGGGATGTCCCTACTACTTATGCCCAAAGATCTAGCAAGGAGTTTTGTCAACTTCATTACCTTTGTTTTTTTCCATGATGGAAGCTCAGGCAGAAACGAGAATGTAACTGCACTGCAGAAATAAATGTGGGCTAGCTGCATGAATACTTTGGGGATTTTATGAATGTTTTAAATTTCTCTCAGCTATGTATTGGAAGTCTGACCTAGGAATAGTGACATGGAGCACACACTATTTCTTTCAGCTGTCTGAGATATTTCTCCTCTAGTTACTATAAAACAACCCAAACTGTTTTAAAGAACATACACAAATATATTTCTTCGAACCCTTGTCTTCTAGAAATACTAGCTTTTTAAAAGGATGATGAGTTAAATTTACGGTACTAAATAAAATGAGGCAGCAACTGTTCTTTGGCCTGAGAGCATCTGGTGCAGTACAAATTTTATCCATGCTAGTGAACTCTTACTTTCCCTCCTCTGTTGGGAATAATTCCCCACCCATGTGAAATTAAGACCGAGGCATTTTCTAATGCTTGGAGGACTGCGAGTTGGCAGGGGTCAAAACTGTGTCTCAGACCTTAATCTGGGGTAATTGGGTATTGTGTGGCAGTGTTTAGGCCCATGCTTTGACTTTATATTATTAGTATAAAGATAGCCGTCTTATGAGGAGATATAAAGGTAAACGTAGATGAGGAGAAAGGGAGAATTTACTCCTTTTTATGAGTATCTTATGAACACAATCAAGAAACAGGAATGATATGTCTTCAAAGAGTTTTTCTTTGTGGTCCTGAAGACTAAGTAGTTATAGCATCTGGAAAAAGTGCCAAAGAATTTTCCTAAGTTACTGACTTGTAATAGGGATTTTCTCTTTTAGTAAACTACTCTGCTAAAAAAATAGACAACTTTTGTCCCTAATGACTACCTTTAATATCTGTTCCAGGATATCTTAGAAAAATATGTTTATTTTATGCTTTTCAGAGAAACTAGTTAGTAGAAGAGTTCCTGCTTCCATGAGGCATCTCTCTTCTTTACTTGTTTGTTTGTTTGTAGGTATAACAATTGGAGACTACAAGATAAAAACTGAAACTCTGGAGACCAGATAAGATTCAGAGATGTGTTGCTATAATATAGGGACACATAGGCTGGGATTCATCTGACCAAATGCAGAGACCTACAACCCAAGCAAGTTATTCACAGCTCGCTATATATAATCAAGGAAAGATGTAGATATTTCTAGGGAACAATTTGTCTCATCCTAATAAAGACTTCTAAGGTAGTTGCAATCTAAATCTACTAAATTGAAACTCCTTTAGAGCAGAAAGAAAATGCATCTGTTGTCATAAGGGCCTGCTAAATGGAGGCTGGACTACCTAGTTTAGATACATACACCTTTATCACCTTTATTTCAAATGTTTGCCTTTTTTTATTTATTTATTTATTTTTTTTTTTTTAGTCTTGTCCTTAGTGACACTGAAAGAACTTTGTGAAAAAGAAAGTGACACTGGGTGCTTTTTTCTTCCTCTGCAATTCTCAGCTGCTGAAGTGAGCTTGGTTATCCAGAAGCCTTTGAGAGGGTGGCCTTATGTGATAGATGCAATGATTTAACTGATTTAACTGGAATGGGTGTAACTCTTCTGCTAGTCTTCTTCTGTGAGCTTTAAAGGAAAAGCCAGCACCTCCTGGAGTAAACTGGAAAACATAACCTCTACTATTGTTTGGAGTTTTGTTGCTACATTTATCTTAAGTTTCATATTGACTTCAATGATTTGCATATATTTCTCCTGAAAACTGAACATGATTAGCATGTAATATTTACTAGTGATGTCAAGGGGAGGAGGAGAGAGGAAGAAATGGAAAGGTTCACAGTTTTATCACAGAAATACATTTCATACTGTGTTTAGTGATGGGCTTTCTACTGAACCAGAGAGAAAATTTGGTTCAGTTTAGATGGGAATATCTAAATTAAGGGGAGAACCAAAGGAAAGCAGCAGAAATGATTGGATGGCTAGGAATAAATGACTTATGTTGAAAGATTAAAAGAGTAGGGGATTGTAAAGAGAAAAGAAGACCAGGAGGTGAACATGTCAACAGTTTTCAAACGCAATAAAGGCTGCTGCAAAGAGATAGGAAAGAAAGACCTCTGCTCTCTTTCACTGTGAACAGAATGAGAAATAATGGTATTAAACTGCTCGAGAGAAGACTTAGGTTATGGATTAGGACATGAATCTGTAACAGATGGTTGCTTATGGAGGTAGGGAGCTTTTTAAAATGTTTTCATTAATTTTGAGAATGACACAGATACAGCAATGATCATGCATTGAAATAGTTAAATGGTCTTTAAAGGACCTAGTCTGGTCTGTCTCCTGACTTTTTTTTTTCCATAGTTCTATAAAGACTAGCTGAAATCATTGTCCTTTTTGACCCAATTTCTGTTCTCCAATTCTGCTTTACTTTATCTCAGAATTCATAGGTAGCTGAACTCTCTCTTCTGACTCAAGCATGGTTGATTACCAAAATATTCTTGACCAAACATGTGATGAATTTTTTGCCAGTGTTCCTGTCTCTTTTCTGATTTTTTGTGGCTAGACTTCTGACTTCTGCTTCTATTAATTGATTTAGTTAAATCTTTTTCTCTGCCTCATCATTTCTATCCTTGCCTGTGATAGAACATCTTCTTGGGAAATCCCTGAAAAGCCCTATAATATTATGTGTACAAAGTTTGGTCAAGGAATAATATGCAAAAGCCTGCCTTTTTCGAGATTAAAATATTTTCCATGATGATATAGTTTGAATTTCTTTTACCTGATTTCATGTAAAAACTTCTCCTTTATAGAGACGTCTTGGTTTTCTAATGTATAAACTAGCTATCTGTTGAAGATTTACCTTTTTATTATCATTTTTGCATTATGGAAAGTTTGGGAAATATAAATTATTTTGAAATCTCTTCAGTCTCCCTTTACCGTTGTCAGTGTAGCTCTGGATATCTGACAAACCTGCTCATCTGATGACTACACTGTAACTGATTTGTTAATCAAATTTTTGGTTTTGTTATGATTTCTGCCTACTGCTATTCATATTGACACTGAAACATATAAATATTGCTTTGTCTGTCCTCACAATTTGAATGCATTTCTCAGGAAATAAATTAATCCTAGAATGTATGGAATTGCACTATTTTGATGTTTTTAGTAGATTAATAGGTTGCCTCTTAATTACTTCTAGCAATTACTTTCTATGGCGCAGATAATTTTCCAATCTCTTTTCCATTTTAAAATCACCCATTAGGAGATGAAGGCCTTGCAACATCAAAAGCAGACATTATTCTTGACTCCAAGCACCCTTGTGCACCTTTTGTTTTGAGGTTTAATTTTTTACTTTCTCTCCCTCTTCCCAACAAAACTGATTCTGAATGACTAAATTATAAGTGCAATACTGTTAAGTAGGTGCTGTAATGGCACTCCTGTAATGGTTTCCATTGGAAATCTGACATATTTAGTGTTTTATAAAATAGTCTGCATGTCCTCTGCAACTTTTGTAAATCTCTCTAAGACATTTCTGTTATGAATGTCCAATTTTATTTAATATTTATACTTAATCTTTTGCACTTCATCTTTTTGATCTACCTTGTTTTATTGATCAGTTTTACCACGTCCACCACAGCTTCTTCTCCATGACTGAGGAGACTAAAACCAAAGGAAAACAGTTCATATAAAACATAATTTCTTGCACAAATTTATTTTATTCCTACCAATCTTTAACTGCATGTACAGTTGAGAGTCCCTTAAATCTGTCAGGAGTCCCTTAAAATAAAAGAAAGATTACATTATGGAAGTATACCCTGTCTACAAGGCATTTATCTTGTGGAAGCTAGGAACACAAGCTAGCAAACTCATTGGGTGAAGTTCTTGCCACACAGAAATCAATAAAAGTTTTGCTCATAATGTTAATAGGGTCAGGGTTTCATTTGCTCTATTTTTTTTAGTATATGCTTGAATTATGAGCTAAAGTCACCCTTAAGTAACTGGGCAGAACTTTGTTTTAAGAGATGTTTATGCCTACTCCTGCTAGTCATAAGCTCAGTTTCTGCAACTTTTAATTCTACTCCTTGGCTCACTGTTAAGTAACTCTTGCCATTTTGCTGACAACTAATTATTAACCTTTTATTCAATACCCTAGTATCTATTAGAAGGAATTTTCCCCTGCAGAGCAAATACACAGGGCTTTAGTTCCCCAATACATCAATTCTCTTAGCTCTAGGACAAAATCTGTATGACAGACATGTCAAGTATAATTCAATAGGAAAGCCTGTAGTGGTTTCTCAGTATGAGCATGGATGAAGAAAAATGGAGAAAAGATGAAACTACAGCAGGCACTTGTGTTACAATCTCAAATATGAGGAAGACCTTCAAGATCACCTCATCAGGTGGCTGTAAGCCATATGGGGGGCTGCACCTTCTAGAATCACTGACAAGCAGATACCTGTTGAGTACTCAACAGCTGTTGAGCTCAAATACATGCCACTACCAACTTCCCCAAGTTTTATGCTACAAAGAAATCAGAATTTCAGGAAGGAGAAGTCCAGCCAAAGGAACTGGTCTGTTTTCTCCTATGCAACATAAGACCATGTTTTCTACAGAGGCAATTAGCCCCTGAAACAGCTCATCAAGGGGTTCAATGGGATCTTTAAATTTTGATGATTTCTGAATAGGGGGATCTGTATGTTACAAAAGTGATGGATTTGCTTCAGAAATTACCAGATGAGATTCTTCCCTGCATTTCAAATGGAGATAAACTAAATTATCACTAAGGGCGCTTCTGGTTTAAAATCATGTGATTTGCTACCATGTTTGTTTGTTTTTAAGAGAAATTGCAAAGTATTACTAGTGAGTAACACTTTAAGCTTGCGGAAAATTTAGCACCAAAAATTACATACAAAGGGTAATTTATACTATTGAAATAAATGAATGGACATAAATTCCTTTTTGGCAGGGTTTGGTGAGGTCTACCCAATGATGAATTACTTTAATTAAATGTACCGTAGAGCTGATTCTCACAAAACACTGTTTTAAGTACAAGATTTCAAGGATGGAAACTAGATATTTATGAAATCTAGGCTTAAAGCACATCATGAACTTCTCATCCTTCTGTTAGTAGAACAGAACTACAGTCTGTAGTCCTATTGGTTACGTTCCCAGCTTTCTTACTGAGTAATTTTGCCTGATTTTTTTGGTTTTAAGTGACTGAGATCACTTTTTGTTTTGTTTAAATGAAATGAAGAACAGATGTTGCAATATGTTCCTGATTTTGGGAAATGAAGTGTGCTGTATACTTAGAGCATGTCTATCCTCTAAGGTCAGGGCATCGTTCAAGGATGGACATTGTGTAAAAAATCTCTTGCTAGTAGTACCCCCAATGAAACTTCTTGAGGAGATAAAATGATGGGATCCTAATTTAGAAAGGTTGAGGATATTTTTGTCATTGTGTTAACAAAAATATAAAGTAGGGAAATTTGCTTGAACCTGATACTCTATATTATGGTTTCTGTCCTTTTGTTGTTGATTTACAGCTCAGTAATACTAAAACTATGAACAGTCTGAGTACAAGGTAAAAACTCATGTGTTCTAGGAAGACCTAACTTATTTTATTATGTTATTGTTCACAAATTTTCACTAGAGAAGATATGGTAATTGCTTTGGTATCATCATAATACCTTAGTATTTCATAGTACCTTAGTATTTCACCCTTTAAATTGTGATTATAGGACATGAGAAAATTGTTATTGAACTGAATTTCTCTATAAAACGTTAAGTCGTGATGAAATTTCTAGGATAATCTTAATTGCATATAGGTCCACAAACAAAACAAATCCTTATTGCCCATTAAGCTTGCTGAGTTCTAACCCTTGTGGAAGCTGGAATGACAGTGAAGATCATGACTTCAGAGGAAAGCAGGCATGCTCAAACCACCAACTAGGGGTGCAGTGGCCTGCACCCCCTGGCTTAGATATTTACTACTTTTTCTGCCTATTCATCTTCCAAGAGGGCTTTTCTTTTATTGAAACTTCAGTAAAATATGTTTATATAAGGGGGAAAAGAGGATTTTTACAGCTTTGAATTGGTTATGCTGCTTCTAATCCTATGCAGCATCTTCATGATTTTTCAAAGGAAATAGGAACGTGGCAGAGCTAGGAAGCCTGGGAAATCCTTACATCCAGGCAAAGAGAAATAAACAAGGAAAAAAACCATGATGGAATCATGATTTAATTGAGTCAGTTGAATATGTGGATCTGAGACTCAGATCAAATTCTTAACACGACCCCCCCCTTTTTATTTTTTCAAGTTTGTATTCATCTCTCATCTTGATTGGAGATACTCAGCCATAAAGACTTCTTTTTCTGTTAAGCTGTTTATTTCAGCTGCCAGAGACTGCATTGAGTTAAACACTCCAAAGTCATCATTATTTCAATGAGATTTCTTTGGGAGCTTATAGCAGCTTTGTTTTCTTTTCCCCATAGCTCCAGCCAGCTCCCTCAAAAATGCTGTCACTGTTTTCAAGCAACATATTTCCACATATATCACCTGAAAATGCACTGATAGTATCTCTCTAGTAATTCTTATGTGAGTATTAGTAAGGTCACATGGTTTACCCTGGGGCAAAAAAAATGTGCTTAGAAGTTGTGGTATTACTCTTGACAACCTCTCTGTTTAAACTCCATCTGCTGAATACAATAATAAAAACTAAAAATCCACAGAGTAAGTGTTTGCCCATGGAGCTGGCCAAGCAAGTGCTTGGTGTTTGCCCAGCTGCTCATCCTGGCCAAAACTGCGCATTCTGGTTGGCGGTGACCATAGTTCAAAGTAATGCACGATCCATGGCACTATAGTAATATTGCGCTTCATTTGGCTAGGAACAGATGCTCTCCTGTCCTCTAGCCCACCTCCAGATCATACATTCAGCATTTCTGAAATAGTTTTCCAGCCTTTGGCAGCTCAGTTTTTACAGGATGCTGGTGGAGAGCCTGCAACACAAGGATGGCTTTAAGAGAGGCTGGGGACAGCTCTGTGTCCATTTGACTGGTGGCCTTTGGGGATAGGCCCAGACATAGCAGCTGGGACACAGTTGAGCTGCTTTAAGAAACCAGACAAATAAAATAAAATACCTGCACTCGAATGTCCTTAACGCAGGGCTGATGGCACCAGAGCAAGGAAAGCGAGTGTCAGCCTGCCCATGCTGTTCAGCACTTATTCTTAAAAAGAGTGAGTTTGTAGCACTTCAGCTGGAAAAACATGCCAGTGGATGACTTCAAAACAAAGGGAAGAAATCTGGATGCCCTCTGTGTACTTCTTACAATGTCAGGGTAACTCTGATAGGACACTATGTAGCATGGTACTGTATAGTATGCAAATGTTAGTACTTTTTACTCACTCAGATGGAAAAGTTAGTCTATATGGTGCTGCTTTCGGTCAGGGTGCATCATTTTCTGTGAGTTACTGCTTGCTCATATGAAATTTAGATTTGCTTGGACTGACAGCCATTAATAAAACATCAGGGTAGAGCTTTGCGACCATGTCTGTCACACGCAGCTAGAAAATACAGAACTAGTAAATTAATTTTGGTTTGATAAGAGACAGTAACAGTACATTAGACACTAAAAAGTGAGGAGGCAATTTATTTTGAAGTTTCAGGAAAGTGACTAGAACTGTATGCTAAGGAGCAAAGCTGAGCTCTTCATTTAAGTGACTATGTATCCTGCAGCTCCTAAAGTCTACAGAAGAGACACATAAATTCTATCCCTGGCTGGGAATGGAAGCAGTGTGGCTCCCTTCAAGTCTTCTTCTGCAGCTGTGCTGTAACAAGAAAACAAACCACTTAGTTTGAAGCCAGATTGAGGAATATGCATATACCACTTTTACAAATGTATTTTGTTCCATCTCCCTTGGTCACTAAGGGCTGCACTCACCTTACAAGCACTCTAGCTTGCTGTCCAATTTCTTCACAATGCCGTATGGAATTTAATCCCAGACACTTATCTCTTACCCTACCTTGCCTAGCCTGGTGAAGAAATCAAAGCATAAAACATTTTAGGCTGTGGGATAAGTAAAAATAAAATAAAATAAAATAAAATAAAATAAAATAAAATAAAATAAAATAAAATAAAATAAAATAAAATAAAATAAAATAAAATAAAATAAAATAATAAAATAACTCTGCATGCCATCTGTAGGTATTCAGCAGGCTACACTTTTGTCATCTTATAATTCATTTAAAACATTTTATTAAATCTTTATTTGCTGTCTTGCCTAGAAGCAGTTACTAATCTCCTTATGAGTCCATTAAAGCCCAAGGAGAACTTTTTTTAAGTGAATAAAAGTTTTTGGTGCCTAAAGATATGGAGGGAAGCAAAGTCCTACCAAATGCACAGACCCACTTGAGGAATTTAGGTCTAGCTTATCAAGAAAGACACATGCACTTGTGAATTGATTTTTTTTACATTATAGACAGGTATCTGCATTTCCTATGATGTAGTCCTTGTTGCTTGAGTTCTCTCTCTCAAGGGCAACTGAATTTTCTTTGAGGAAGTGGAAGATTGCAGTAATATTGCTCATTTTTTGCATTAATATTTCATATAAATATACATAGATATTTCTAGAAAATATCTGTGGAAAGGCATAGGTATCTGTTATCCTTGGAATACTGTTGGACTCTTTGTGGTTTGTTTTACCACAGAGTTTGTTTGTTTTAACAGTTAAATTATTTCCATGTTACCTCTGAAAACAGCCATAACTGAGTGCCCTAGTGACTTTCATACGAAACTTCTGACTACGATTTTCTGTGACAAATACGAACATTATCATATTTAATAGAAAAACAGGTAATCAGATTGTTTTAAGAATGTAAGTGATATTCGGTTTCAGAATAAGTAGCTTCTTACCTTGGACAAAACATGAGAAAGATGGCAGCTTACATTATCTGTCTTATGTTTCTATTTAAACACTTTCACCAGTTGTTTTCTTGCAAGGAGAAAATTCTCATTTTTAAGCTAAAGGAAAATTATGCCGATATGGCAAGGAAACCTCTACCGATGAAACAGTGCTTTACGCAGATTTAATCAGTGTTTTCATGATATAAACTTAGTAAAACATTTAACAAATAAGGAATAAATATTATAACAACATTTTTATGGCTCAGAATTAATTTTTATTTAGTATCCTCATAAACCTTAACTTGACTCTGTGCTCGACATATGATCTAGCACATGAATAAGATGCAATAGAAATGGACAGTCTATTATGTTTTAATATCCTGTTAGAAGTGTAACAGCTTTAAAACTATTTTATGGGTCTTTGGGGACTGATCAAATACATGCAAGTGAAGTTTTTATTCCCAGTGCTGTCTAATCCTCTCTTGCAGTACTTTATACTCTCTAACCATGTAGGTTTGAGAAGTGGAAGGGTTGGGCTCTTCATTTCTTCTACTTAATCTGTGTGAAGTAAGTGCCTGCCACTTCCTTGCTTCTGTTGAGCAGTCCAGTATGAAAATTCACTTGGTTGCCTTCCTGAGCGTGGTGATGTAGCTGAAAGAAGTCAATTCCTTGGAATGGAACATGAGGCGGTTCTGGAGCAAGCTGTTTTTTACCTTTTCAACAGCAAGAAGTTTCATGTTTTGAAGATATGGAAGCACAAGAGGTATGAAAGAGCTACAAGGTCCTCCTGTGAAAATGTGACCTCTTAATTTCAGAGTGAAGAAACTGTTGCAGACAGTGTTCAGCACAAGTGAGAGTCAAGTGCTCATGCTTCCTTAGTCTGGATACAGGTGTAGCATCTTGTTTTGCTTTGAGGTAGAATTGCCAAAGGGATCGGAGGCAGAGAAGCACAGGTCGAAGGTTTCTCATTTGCCATCACCAACTCTTGACATGACCTTGAGGGAGGGTTGCCAGGCCATGCACCTGGATTCTGCTCCTGAAGCAATCAACAAATAAAGTATCCAGTCTTTCTTGCTGTCTATCCCAGGATTCACTCATGTAATTAAATCCTTGGAAAGATCTTTACCAAACCCAAACAAGAGGCAGCATTAATATTTATTTGATGCCTTGCCTTTCTGGGCACAAAGTATTGTTGCCCTCTCTGCCTTTATATTTGCAGTGGTCAAAAAGCTACAGGAAAATTCATAGTCATGGATCACTCTTAGGCATTGAAATATCACTGCTTGAATGTTAAAACACCACGAACTCTAATCCAAGTTTTACAATTTTTTTGTAACTCCTTTATATTACAGTGCTTGTTCTCAGCCAATTTTAATATAGCACTGTAATAAATGGGTCTACATAATCTTGAGACTCCTTGGAAAGAGGAGCTTGGCTCCTTGGAAAGAGGAACAATAGCCAGGAGAGGTGATAAGGCGGAAGGCCCTTCTGTGAGCTTCTGCTCTTGCTTGCAGGTTAAGTGCCTGGCGTTGACTTGTGCATCCCCACACCTCTGTGCCGGCAAGCAGGAGGGAATGCAGCCATCTGTAATTCCCACAATGCTTCTGCTTAAAGAAAAACGTGATTCTCTGTTGTCTATCCACCTTTGAACAGATGTCCCATTTCACCGACCTGGCTCACCAACCAAACCCCTGCATGTGCATGTTGACCCCGGAGTGGTCTCAGCAACCTGAGAGACTCCAGACACCACGGGCCGTGACCTGCTGTGGTGCTCATGGGCCCTCACCACCACGCAGGGGCTGTCCGTTAGCTCTGAGCCCTGTCCTGGGCCTACAAGCCCTCCAGCCGAGGTGGACCTGGTCCCGTGGCCTGACGCGTCGTTGTGCTCTCACGCTGGAAGGTGTTGCTGGCACCATCCTTATTGCCAGAATGGGCAAGGGCATGGAAGCCACGTGCGCAAGGCCAGCAATGGTTCTGCACAGTTGCTCAGGCAACTGGCTGCTCTCAGGTTTTTGCATTGGCAGCTTTGCTATTTGTACTCAAGATAAGTGAATTATAATAAGTAGTTTACAGCTGTTTGAACTTGTTATATAGCAGTCAAAAAAAAAAAAAAAAAAAAAAAAAAAACAAGGACAAAGTTTTTTTCAGCAGAATAAATATGTTTTAATTTCTAAGTTCTCTACAGAAACATAAAAAAACCTGCTTATCAGCCATGCTGGCTAGACTTTCTGTTCTAGAGAGAAACCGTTTTGCTGTAGTTCTTCATCAACATGATATATCTACCTTGTTTTCTACCATTACTCTTGATAAAGATGTCATTGTCCTAGAATAATTACATTACATGAAAATGCTCACCTTTTCTTCACCCTTACTAAACATATATTTCAGGAATAATGTTAACTGACATTGGTGAGCCTTTGGAGAGACCTCGACCTCTTGAGCGAAAGGACAAGGGCACAAAGAAAAATCACAGCAAATGAATAAATGGACACAGCTGTACTTCATTCCCAGAAAGTTACTGCGCACGCTGCATAGTAAGCATATTTTAAGTAATACATTAATTAGATAAATAATACATTAATTAGATAAAAGTTTTAAAGATCGCTTGTCAAAGACTATTTACTGCTTTTTTCTTCTTTCTTTTTTTTTGTCTTTTTTTTTTGTCCCTTTTAGATGTAGTCAGGAAAAATCTAGGTGGGCGGACTTTATTTTCCAATATTTCTGTTCATTCCTGTTTTTAACAGTAAATTAGATCATATCTGCTGATGTAAAATCTTGATGAAATGCCATCAAATGAAATGCAATCAAATGAGTAAAGAGACTCAAAGCAGAGAAGATACAGGATATAGAGAAGATACAGAGAGGGAGTTTTAAACAGCCATTTAAATCTTGATTATTTGTTAGTATTTCCTTAGGTCCAGTCCAGGGTAAATGTTTTCACCTGTTGATTTAGGTCAGTAAAATCACAGAATCATAGAATGCTTAAGGTTGGAAGGGACCTCAGAGGTCATCTAGTCCAACCCCCCCCCCACACACAGGGTCACCTAGAGCACGTGGCACAGGGCTGCCTCCAAGTGGGTTTTAAAGATCTCCGAAGAAGGAGACTCCTCTCTGGGCAGCCTGTTCCAGGGCTCTGTCACCCTCACTGTCAAGAAATGTTTCCTTAAGTTCCTGTGGAACTTTTGGTGCCTCAGCTTGTGGCCGTTTCCTCTAGTCCTATCACTGGCCATCACTGAAAAGAGGCTGCCCCCTCCTCCTCACTGCCTCCCTTGAGGTATTTATACACATTGATCAGATTCCCCCTCAGCCTTCTTCAGGCTGAACAGGCCCAGCTCTCAGCCTTTCCTCATAAGGCAGATGTTCCAGGCCCCTGATCATCTTTGGAGAGACCAGAACTGGACACAGTCTCCAGATGTGGCCTCACCAGGGTTGAGTAGAGGGGGATGATCATCTCTCTCTACCTGCTGGAGACACTCTTCTTAATGCACCCCAGGATCCCGTTGGCCTTCTTGGCCACCAGGGCACACTGCTGCCTCATGGTCATCTTGTTGTCCACCATGACGCCCAGGTCCCTCTCTGCGGGGCTGCTCTCCAGCAGGTCAACCCCTAATCTGTACTGGTGTCCAGGGTTATTCCTCCCCAAGTGCAGGACCCTGCATTTGCCCTTCATGAGATTTCTCACCGCCCTGTCGTCCAGTCTGTCCGGGTCCCTCTGGATGGGAGCACAGCCCTCAGGGCTATCAGCTACTCCTCCCAGTTTGGTATCATCAGGAAACTTGCTGAGAGAGCACTCCATCCCTTCATCCAGGTCGTTAATGAATAATGGAATGAATAATGAATAATGTCCCCTGGGGGACACCGCTAACTACAGGTCTCCAACTGGACTCCGCGCCACTGGCTACCACTCTCTGTGCTCTGCCATCGAGCCAATTCCTAATCCATCTTCCCGTCCACTCATCTATCCCACTCCTTCGGAGCTTGCCCAGGAGGATGCTATGAGGGACGGTGTCAAAAGCCTTACTGAAGTCCAGACAGACGACATCCACTGCTCTGCCCTCATCTATCCAGCTAGTCACTCCTTCATAGAAGATGATCAGGTTAGTCAAGCACGATTTCCCCTTGGTGAATCATGCTGGCTACTCCTGAGCACCTTCTCCCCCACGTGTCTGGAGACAGCAGCCAGGATGAGCTGTTCCATCACTTTTCCGAGGATGTAGGTGAGGCTTACCGACCTGTAGTTGCCCGGGTCCTCTTTCTTGCCCTTTTTGAAGACTGGAGTGATGTTGGCTTTCTTCCAGTCCTCCGGCGCCTCCCCCATTCTCCAGGACCTTTCGAAGATGATGGCGAGCAGCTTGGCTATGACATCTGCCGGTTCCCACAACACTCTGGGGTGCATCCCATCAGGGCCCATGGATTTGTGGGTGTCGAGTTTCCTTAGGTGCTCTCTGACCCACTCTTCCTCTACCCAGGGCAAGCCTTCCTCTCTCCGGCTCACTTCTTGTGTCCCTAGGGCCTGGGATTCTAGAGGGCTGCCCCTGACAAACACAGAAGCAAAGGCAGCGTTCAGCAGCTCTGCTTTCTCCGTGTTTTCCGTAACCAGGGTACCCACCCCGTTCACTAGTGGACCCACGTTCTCCCTGACCTTCCTTTTCTTGTTAATATATTTGAAGAAGTTTTTCTTGTTACTCTTAACATCCCTTGCCAGATTTAGTTCCAAACATGCCTTAGCTTTCCTTGTAGCATCCCTGCATTCCCTGACAACGTTCCCTTCCAAGGGGCCTGTCCTTTCTTCCACATTCTGTATACTGCCTTTTTCTGCTGGAGTTTTGTCAGGAGCTCCCTGCTCATCCACGCAGGCCTCCTGCCCCCTCTGCCTGACTTCTTACGCACAGGGATGCACTGTTGCTGGGCATGGAGGAAATGCCGCTTGAAAACTAAACAGCTTTCCTGGGCCCCTCTTCCTTCTAGAGCCCTAGCCCATGGGATCTTTCCCCGCAGGTCTCTGAAGAGGCTAAAGTTGGCCCTCCTGAAGTCCAGCGTGGCAAGGCTACTAACTGCCCTGCCTCCTCATTGGATCCTGAACTCCACCAGCTCGTGATCACTGCAGGCAAGGCTGCCCCCCACCTTCACATCTCCAACAAGGCCCTCTCTGTTTGTTAGTACGAGGTCCAGCAGCCCACCTCTCCTCGTCGGCTCCTCCACAACCTGCGTCAAAAAGTTGTCATCGACGCATTGCAGAAACTTCCAGGACCATTTGTGCCTAGTTGTGCTGTCTTTCCAGCTCATATCAAGGTAGTTAAAGTCCCCCATGAGAACCAGGGCCTGTGACCACGAGGCAACTTCCAGCTGCCTGTATAGGGCCTCGTCAGCCTCCTCCTCCTGGTCAGGTGGCCTGTTGCAGACACCCACCACAGTGTCTCCCACGTTGGCCTGCCCTTTAACCCTTACCCACAAGCTCTCCACCCCCTTATCATCCACTCCCAGGTTGAGCTCCATGTATTCCAGTTGCTCTCTCACGTACAGAGCAACTCCACCACCTCGCCTTCCCAGCTGTCAGGGGAGGTTTCGATACGATCCCAAGAGCGAGATTAAGACACAAACGAGGTCAAATGCCATACAACCTTATAAGCTCTATTTGCATAATAGTGATAAGACAGAGAGAAGAAGGAAAGAAAAAAAGAAAAAAGAAGAAGAAAGATAAGCAAGCAAGCAGGAGAGATGCAGCAAGATTAGTTACCACCACCACCAGTCGAGTTACATTTCGTCGTCTCTGCCTCGGTGCGGGTGATGATTTTCTTGAAAGAGAGTTGAGAAGAAGGAAAAAGAGCTTCTCTCTTAGAATGCATCTCCCCCCCTTGGGGGGTAAAACGTAGTCCTTTTATTGTCCCAGTTCTTGAAGAGTCCGCCCACTTTCTTGAATTTTTTTGCTTTGGTGCTCCTCTTCCCCCCCCCAACCCCCACTCAACTGCCAGCGCCGCTCGTCAGGCTCTGCTGAGCATTGTTGGGGTCTTGGGCTAATCCATGAAGTTGTAAATTGTGTAGAGATAACAAAACTTGAGCTGGTAACCCAGTCTTCGCACAGACAGGATGCCAAGGCCAAGAAGTTGTTAACTGTATGAAAATAAAACACCTGGCATATCTCAGTCTTCCCAGAGACAGGAGGAAACCATATGGCAACAATATCGAGACAGAACACAATCCACGATAGTCTCTTACATAAACACAATCCACAATAGTCTCTTACACCAGCCTGTCCTTCCTAAAGAGCACATAGCTCTCCATGACAGCACTCCAATCATTTGAGCTATCCCACCACGTTTCTGTGATTCCTATGAGATCGTGGTGCTGGGACTGCACACAGATCTCCAGCTCATCTTGCTTATTCCCCATGCTTCGCGCATTGGTGTATAGACATTTCAGAGAGGTAAATGAGCCTGCATGTTTCCCAGGAGGGGTGAGAGAGGGCCCTCTATAATCATGTCCTAGCCGTACTTCCCCACCACCATAGGCCTCTTGGGAACCCATTGCTTTGGTTGTGTGGGATTGATTGCCCAGTCCATATGATTTCTTCTTGCTCAGTTTAAAGCTCTCCTAACAAGATTGGCAAGTCTTTTGGACAAACACACGCCAGCCCTTCTTGCTGAGGTGGTTCCCATCGTGCCGCACTAGCTGGCGGTCATCAGAGTCCTGTGGTCATAGAAGCCAAAACCCTGTTGCCAACACCGCAGCAGCGCAGCCAATTGTTGACCTCAAATATCCGTTTTCTCCTTCTTGAATCCATTCCCCTCATTGGAAGGATGGAGGAGAACACTACCTGGGCTCCCATACATTTTACAGCCATCCCTAGGGCTCTGTAATCTTGCTTAATTTTGGACCGTTTCCCCATGGCATCATTAGCACCCATGTGAAACAGCAGCAGGGGATAATAGTTGGAGTTTCGGACCATTTGAGGGAGCCCCTCTGTAGCATCCCTGAGTTTTAAAGTTCCCTGAAATTTAAAATGGTAAGGTAGAGGCACCTTCATCATTCTGCTTGGCACGAAAAGTCCACAAAATACTCACCCTGGATTTAATATCAGATTAGGATGACAAGGCATAGCATATCTCTGAGATAAAATAGAAGAAAAAAAATCCTAACTAAATCTTAAAGATCTAAATAAAATGGAAAGTGAATAACTCCTTTACCCCCTCCTTCACATACTCCCAAAATATTGTGCAAATCTTTTGCAGGTGTTTTCTTCCGCACACTATGCTTCTCTGGAAGTGTAACATGTTATAGGCATAGCTAAAACTAAGTATTTTATTCACAATATTTTGAAGTATGTAAACAGTACTTCCACAGTTCCTTTGGTTTGCTAACAAATTTGGTTTTGAATGTATGTTTTCCAAGATTAAAAGCAGGATCTCATGATCATTTAGGTACATAAATAATTTCAGACAGGTGACAACCATGATTGAACTGGAATCACTCATTCAAATAAATTTATGTGCATATTTAAGTGTTTACAGACATATTTATTCAGATCATTCTTTGAGGGTCCTGTTGTGGATTAAGCTACACAATAGTTGTCTAATAGATTCTCTGTCCACCTTTCAGAGAAGCCTTATTGAAATAATAAATCCATTCAATCGCAAGAGGCTAAAAAATTTTTTATATTTGTTTCATTGCTTACAACTAAACATTTAAATATGTTTGGTTTGTCTTCCTTTAATTTGCTGACTTTATCTGTTACTATGAGTTTCAAGCACATATTTAAGTAAATTTTTATACTCTAGTAGTTCAGATACAAAACTGGATTGAAGTGCAAAAAATCAGATGGCATTTTAATTCCTGGTTTCAGTAAAACCATTAAATGTACTTAGGAAAAGGAGAACCAGTGTGTAGGTACATTTTCTTGTGACTGGGTTTCTCAAGATCCTGCTAATTGATTGATGTCAGTGGCAACCTGCCAATTGCCAGTATTGTGCTAATGATCAGATAGTGGGTGTTTAAAAGAAAGCATATCTGAAAGAAATGTTCATATACGTTTTCTTGACAAGTGATTAGATGCTATGTGTTGCAAGCACAGTAAGCCAGGATTGCAGGCCCTCTCTCCAGAAGAGTTTGTGTCTCACTGTTCCTCACTGTCCCTCTGCTGCCCCATGTCTTCCGTCCTTCCTCTGCACCCATGGGTGCGTGGGGCAGGGGACACCAGCACAGGACATATGCATTACAGGCTGACACCGAAATTGCTCTCCCACTTTTGTTTTCTGGTCATCTACTTCTATGCGACAGGCATCACCGCTCTTTTTGGAGGGCACCTAAGCATTGAATTTGAGCTGTTTCCACCTTTCAGGATTGGTGTGGCTCTTTGAGTATCATAATAACATAAGGACATCAAAAGTAGCAGCTGAATTTGGCAAGTATATGTCTCAGTTTCTCATCTGTAAAATAGCAGCTATGCAACATCCCTACCTTGCAGGGGTGCAAGAAAAAGAAAACAGCCATAAACATTTATAGCTACCAAATTCTATTGTCTGGAACTTACAGTAGAGGATACATAAAAATCAAGGGGTAAAAATGAAATTACCTAGAGGAACAGTCATGGGTATTAAAATTTTGGTAGTAAAAGAACCTGCAGCTACTTCGGATGCTTTCCATGTTGTGCTTTCCATATTGTGTCCAAGTGAATAGGCAGGTCGTACCACGATAAGTTATACTTCGTGCAGAAGAGCAAATGGGTACTGTTTGAAAGACAGGGATAGATATTGTTTCCTATAGACAGACATGAAATTTAAAATGACAGTTCTAAACTATCCTTGGTAAAGCATCCTGTCCTAAATCATTTATTTTTGGAGCTGTAAGTACTTGTTTTCCAGTTACTGCTATACCTATTGCTTTTTTTTTTTCTTTTTTTTTTTCTGGAGAAAAGGTCAAAACATGTTTTTAATCTTTTATTTGAAAAGACTAATTATACATTAGCTGCATACATGCAATATGGAATTTCCTACCTTGTTCACTATTACTAAAGCAATCAATAAATCTCCCTCAGGAAGTGCAATGCTGTTTTGTGCTGACCCCTTTCTGTTTACTCATCAAAACCATTTTATATCCCTGTGAGAGACAGCAGAATGAAATTCTGTTTCAGAAAGATTTCTACATTTGGGAGAGGAATATTCACAGGAAGTGGTAATGTGGTGTCTATCAAGATAAAAGATAAACTTCATTATAACAGAAGAAATTAAGGAACTATGTCTTTTTTATTATTTTATTATTATTTACAGAATAAGTTTTGGATTTATCACTGACATAAAACTGTTCAAACTTCTTTGACTTCTGTAGAGGTGCACCTACTCCTTCCATGGATGAATTTGCCCTAAAGTACATGTTCATTTTTTCCTAAGCAGCATTAATTTTACTGGCAGATCATATAATACTAGCATTTTTTTAGGGTTAAAGCTTTTAGAACATATTAACCTAGATCGTGGTTGCTACAAAAATAAATCTTGACTTCTACATATTAGGAGCTTCCAGCAACTCCTGCCTTTTCTTTTGACCCCATAAAAGAATATACCAAATCTGGCAGGAGTTTAAGCAAACTACATAGGTCTCTGTAAAGTGCCATTTCTATATAATGGCTCGTTCTCTGTGCAAAATTTCTTTGTTGTAGATGAGACTGAAAAACTATTGAAAAACTATGGCAAGACCATTTCTATTTTGTAACACTACTGTCTTGTGTTCTACAGGAAGAGGAATATCCTGTACAGGAATAAATTAATAAAATAGCTTTAATTTAAGTTTTATTTTGAAGTATTATGTTTGTGTCACAGAATACCATGCTTTAATCCCTCCTTCCATGCTAATGCAAAACTTCCACAGAAAAAAAAATGGAAATAATATATGACCAAGCAAACTCCTCCAATAGTAAATTCACCAGAGGTAAAATCCATAATAGTATATAATATCCAGTAATATGCATGCACTAAAAAGAAAGGTTTATAAAACAGCTTTACCAATATTTACAGTGGATATGTTTTAGGTGGGCAATTTATGTAAAATATGTAAGAAAATCAATCAGAAATAGTTCAGCGAAGCACTTTTGTTGTTGGAATCTATCAGCTCATGCGGATCGAACATTTTATTCCCAGACATGGTTTGATTTTTAACAAAGCAGTTCCAGAAGCTGCCTTTGCTTGCCTGGCAGCTTTGGAAAAATTACCTGAGACACATGGAGGTGCAGTGCCACCTGCTAGGCCAGGAGATTTGAGCTCCCTTCTTTCCGGCCAGCTGATTTTCAAAATCACCATGCTACAGGATTTTCTGCCATGAGACAGATACTTGCTGTTTCTTTTTGATACCCTCCCTTTTGCTTGCATATATCATTAAATGCCCTCCTCTCCTGGGGCACCTGAGAGCCCCACAATCGGGGCACTCACCAAAGTGGTCAGGGACATCACTGCCTGCCTCCCTCTGCTTATTTCAGAACCAAAACGGAGAAGAAAGGATTATCTCCTTTCCTACCAGTTCTGTGAATTTCTCCTCCGACTGCTCTTGGTTTGTTTTTATTTTTGTATTTTTATGACCAAAATGGTGCAACACTTTAAAAGAATATGGTGACAAAAAATGCTTCTCTAGGTCTAGTCTAATAGGATGCAGAGCACCCATTGACTGCATTATGGTAGGTGCTCCTTTTTTATATTTCCATGGGATTTTACCTTATTCCTATGAAAGATGTCTTCAGAGAGGGTACAGAAGCAAGATTAACAATGCCTTTAATATAATGATGTCATCTTGCCTATGTCTTTAGCTGTTCTTTTCTTCAAATCTCCTGACTTTGACCTTCTTTTCATGTTGTTTTCTAATTTTGAAAGTGCCTTGTGCTTTTTCCTGGCTAAATATTTTGTTTCTGACTATTAATTACTTTTAAATCTATTCTTTATATCATAGCTTTAGTTCACAGCTGATGACTCATTCTCCTTTGCCTCATCATTTAGATATAAAATTTTATCTATCCACATTGGATGACAGCTGGTCTGGCCATAGCCATATCATATATCATAGGTACGAGGCACAAAATAAGGAGCTGGCAATATGCAAGGAATATGTAATTAATAGAAATGAGTTAATTAATAGAAATATGACAGCCATGTTCAGTGGAAATTGGCGCAGGCATCTGAACAAAACAGAAAGCTACTGATCCTCCACAGCACAAGTGTTTCCTTTTGTTCATTTATCTTTTTGAGGTTATAAGTAGAAGATAAATCTACACTGTAAAACCGAGATGAAAAGATGTTATCAGGACTCTATGTGCTTCCCTTGCAGGGAAGCAGGTATATTTGTTTATGGCAAGGTAGTTTAACTTTTTCTTTACGTTTTTTCCCCTCCTCAGTTATAGCCTAGAGTTGTGACACTGGTATAAGAAATATTAAATCTGATAAGTGAAGGGGATGTGCAGCTCAAGGACTTCTTCGCTCTGCTCAGCTGCATCCAGCCAGAGGTGGTGGTGTGGGGAGGTAGCGAGCAGCAGGTTGGCACAGTTGTTTGCTTCGATGTCTGACTTTTCCCTGCAGGGATTTCTGCAGAACGCTGTTCTGGTTGGTTTTTTCTCAACACCAGACACAAGTTTTCTTCTGTGACGATTAAAACTATTTGAGATTCTGGAAGACTTCCGGTTTGCTGGAACGTCCTAGATTACCTAAGGATGAGTTAACACTCAGTGATCACATATTGCGGTTCAGCTGAAATAATTGGGCAGATCTCTAAATGGCCTGTCTTCATATTATTTATTTCCATCAATAAAAATGTCTTTGATAAGAAGTAACATAACTCCAGGGGTTTCTACGTGATACTTATTAATCACACTCCCCCCTCCCCCCACACTTCATTACATTTTTAGGCTTCCGACATGTCCTAAGGATATAATTATACCGTTATTATTTTCCCGTTGTCTGCTCTGTCCCATTACTTAATTACGTGCTTTCCAAAGAGCCTGGCACATAGCGTCAACATTGGGAAAGGGAGCAGTCAACATCCTTTACCTATGTGGCATCCAAATCTGCTGAGCCCACGAGTGCCTGCAACGCCCAACTGAACCGCTCGCTGGGCTGGTGCTGGTGCTTCCCGCTCCAGCATGGGAGGCTCGAGCAAAGCTGCTCGCAGCAGGCAGCCCAGTACCAGAGGCTGGGCTGGCACAGGGGGCCGTTTCCTGAAAATGCCGAGCAGTGAGGCAGGAATTTCTTAATTATGGCAAAAATTTGCCTCAAAATAGGGGAGAAGTTTCTGCTGTTTTATCCCACTTGGCCTCTTTCCTGAGGAGAGTGTGAAAAGGGGACAGGCATGTGAGGAAGGGGCAGCAAGCTCCTGAAGATGCAGCGGTGAGGAGGAGGAAGGGAAAAGATCATTACAACTACCAAAATAGCCTGCATTTCTAAGACCAGAATGTGTGTGTAAATATGGCTGTGCTGGTCTGTTTACTAAAAACCTATTAAAAAAAAAAAGGGAGAGAGAGAGAGAAAGAGAGAGAGAGGGAGAGGGAGAGAGTGGAAAGAGAAATATTTTTCTATTTGTTGTTTTTCACTTGCAAAAAAAAAAAAAGGGAAAAAAAAACACCTTGGTTTGAATGCTGAATGAAATTAATAGCAAACTGTCTTAGGTCCTGTTTTCAGTGCCCGGTTTCACTGTTATGATTAACTAGGACAGCTTCTTAGATGCAGGAAGACATAGTAAAACCTAGAACTTGGCTTAGGTGGCCTTAAGATTCCTAATAAAAGGAGCTGTTTTCACATTAAAATATTCTCACTTTAAAATATTCTTAAAATATTCTACCACAGGAAGTACTTTTTCCTGTTTATTGTAACATAGAGAAAAACACAATCAGCAAGTCGGTGATGGAGGTTTCATTCTCTGGGCTGAAGTGATTTAAACTTGCAGCTTGGAGCTGTGACCATCCCAGTGGCCAGACTGCCCCTCCATCCTGTCCCTTGTCAAAGGCAGGCACCTCGCAGAGAGCAGTTAAATGAGAATGACCCTGAATATTATCCCTCTTCAGAGTGAGGATTCGCAAAGCAATTTTTTTCCTACACTCCAGGAGGACAAGGACAATTTTTTGATTCTGTGTAGATTTGCTGAAGAAGAATATCTGAGCTAAGCGTAGGGCAACTGCTTTAACGAATGAACACCAGGTAGAAACGTAACTGGCATTTTAAAGGATTCTTAGAATGACCTAGTTCTGTTTTTCCTGACGTACGAACAAATGCATTCAAAGCAAAACTGAAATAATTTACTCTTTAATGGCCGTATGAGCAGTTTAACTAAGGATCATTAATAATTAATTACTGCTATGAGGATAAAGTAATGCAGAAAATTTTGTTCTTTCTCTGCTGCATG
Organism: Nothoprocta perdicaria; assembly: GCF_003342845.1. Taxonomy (NCBI): domain Eukaryota; kingdom Metazoa; phylum Chordata; class Aves; order Tinamiformes; family Tinamidae; genus Nothoprocta; species Nothoprocta perdicaria. Next base: position 3,045,050 of record NW_020455588.1, read on the forward strand.
GTGAAAGACCTTCATTGGCCTTGGATAAAGGGAAAGGCAGACAACAGAATTTCTTACTCGCAGCATATTCTGTATTTGTGAAATCCTGCCACAGCAGGATAAATTAAAATTAATTATGGATTTGGGGGTTTCTTTTTCTATGATTCTTGTTCTTGATCTTCATTTTTCAGTGGAAAACAGCTTTTGTCTAATGCCTTGTGTCCATTGTCACTTAAAATACAGTAAATACGTGAAGCCAGCATTTGCTGTGAATCCAATCATCCTCAGTGTATCAGCAAATTCCTGCACACCACACGCACATTCCCCCTTCCTACCCATCATCGCTGGCAGTCCTGCTCTTGCCAGCAAGAAAAAAAAAATGGACAATGCATCCAGAGGAAAATTAAAGAGAAGATTCCTAAGAGCCTGTAGAGCTAATGGGGCATATCCTGCCAGCTTCCCCTGCTCCTATGATGATGAGGCTGTAAGTCAAGGTAACAGAACTGATAGCGACGGCCTTGGTGTATCACAAGAAGGGAGCTGCGTGGTTAGTTTTTGGACAAGTGAGCGAGCCAAAGCACGGGCATGGCTTCTACACAAAGTGTCCCGTGAACTGCGTGGAGGATATTGCTATTGGATGACAAAACAAGCAGAGAAAACTTACTCATGCAACCATAAGAGCAGCCAGTGGCAGAATCAGGACGATGATTTCACAGGTGGGTCTTCCCACCCACCGGCTTATCCATCTGCTCCAACCTGGAAGAGCTGCTCGGCTGGGGAGCAGCCAGGCTTGCCATGGAACTAGTCTCTCTTTCGCAGTTAAGTTGTCTGGTTTCCAGGAAAAACGGCATTAGTCTCCTGTAATATCATAAAGGCATCCAGAGCCAAATGAGCTTTGCAGGGAGAGAAGCAGATGTGAAGCACAGCTGGTTCTTCTACCATTTTTTCTTAGAGGAGGTGCCACTTTAAAATGTGTTCTCCATACATCTAAGCCTGATGAGCAGAGAATTTCTGTTGAATTCACAAGAGCTGTCATCATGACAAAATGCTCTTACCACAAGACTTCGATCTGAACTGTATTACTTCAGTAAAATGGATTCCTTATCATTGCTTATCACTGGGTATTCATCTGGCAATGGAAAACTCCATCTCTAATTCTGGAAAATACTCTGAACTGAATGTGTTTAGTGGAATACAGTTATTTAAATAATTTGCTGAGTTGTGCCTGAAGATCTAATATTTCTTCTTTAGTTGTCTGTAATGGAGTGTAAGGAAGGCTGACTAATATACTACTATACTATACTGTGTTCTTCACAGTCTTGGGAGATGCCAACAGCTTCAGATTAGTGTTCTGTCCTTTATCAAGTCTAAAGCAACAAATATTTTTATCATATATTAACAAAATTTTGAAATTTTGCAGAGCATGTGATATTAATTTTTTTTAGAGCATGCTATTTAGCAATTAATTAGTGATGTTCCCATTGACAGTTTGATATTTGCATAGTTTAATTACTCTTCTTTCAGTAAAGAGCTAGAAGAAAAAAGAAGAGAAAGCTCTGGACTTGGTAGCTTGTCAAACTACTGAACATAAATTTAAGCTAGGATGTAAGTAAAAGCAATTTTACATTTTTAAGTGTAGGGGGAAGAAAAGCATTTTTACCTATTTTTAGAAGCATGTATTTATTATAATCATAGTGATGATATAGCTGTGTAAATTGAATATGGGTCCCAGGCCACCACACTTTAGTTGAGGAAAGAATTATATACCCTTGCTGGTTCTCTCCCTCTAGAATATAAAGTGTGAAATATTTCAGAGTGTGAATTTTCTTCTTTCTGTATAACACATGAATTTAAGTAGCTGCCAATGCTACTGAATACAGTATTAAACATTACACTCAATGATAGAGTGTAAACAAGAGGTTATGATCAAGCAGCTACTTTGCAGCTGGGTCTCTGAAATCTGAGTATTCAGGAGAATAGCTATAAGCAACTGAAGTCTATCAGGACAGATTTGAATAGCTGCCATGGATCTGTTTTTTTCCTTAAATGATACCATGTAGGACATATATTGTAGTGGTTTTGGTATAGAAACTTTTGATAAATTAAATATCTGAAGTTAAACCTAAAGAAATTCCTAAAGTAAATACTACAAATACCTGGGAATCAAATGACTATCAGTACGTATCAAAATGGTAGTACAGAAGCTATTTATGCATCTTATTAAAATCATGAAAATATTTTCTGCAATAAATCTTAATATCAGAAGCATAGTGTGATAACAGGACCCAGCATCTAGAAGCAAAGAGAAAATGGTTTATGTGGCAGGAAAGGCTAAATCTAGCCTGATGAGTCCTGGATTGTTCCCAGGGGTTGTCATCCATGTGGGGACTGCCAGGCTGGTGGAAAAAGACATCTGCTGTCCATGGTGAGATATGAGATAGCAAGAAGCCTAAGCTGGGCAAAAGCAAAGGGTCATGCAACAGGTCGCCAGAACAAAATGCAATATGGCAGTTATTCAATAGGTGCTACTAAAAATAAAAATGAAAATTTAGGAACAGAAACTTTCAAATGGGTTTGAAGAGATTTGGCCTACCAGTCTTCAGTGGTAACATGTCCTAGATCATGTCTTTGGCCTGTTCTTTTCTCACCAGCTACATCTACTTACCCCTCAGCACCAACCCCACCACTGGTTGTTCTGCAGTTCCTTGGTTCCTGCGGGGAGCAGACTGGGATCTGGGGACCAAAGTGCCCCAAGTTCTGACCCTTTGAAGCCACAGCAGGCATGTAGGAAATCTAGCAATGAGAAATTACTCACATTTGCAACTTATCCAGATAAATTCTGCTATAGTCTTTTCAACAAAGTACTATGTATTGGCAGATGTATTCAAGTACTGCCCTTGTGATAGGTAACCTTGTGACAGGACCTGTGAACAGGGCTCTTGTGTTTAAAAAGTGTGGTTAATATATGGTCGGACAATCTTTTCACATTTTGTACTCTCTTTGTCTCTCCAGGTAAGGCCTATGTTGCATGTGAGTGCTCTGCTCACAAGGCAGACATCACAGAAAATAATGTATTTTACAAAGGAAACTGCTGGCTAGCTGAAACAGACTGACAAAACTCTGCCGATGCAGCAATTTCACAACACTCACATGCTGTATCTTTCCAAGTCTTAAATTATGTGTGCTCTCCTGCAATCCAGTCTTTTTAAAGATCTTCACAAAGAGCATGTTGTTCAATTCATATGTCAAAAAAAAAAAAAAAAAAAAAAGACTTAGAGGATCAAATTACCCTTGAAGGAAAAGATTTTTAATGAATATTGATGCATTCGGACATACAGATGACAGAGTGAGCAGCTCATCCTTGTAATTCTGCAGGCTGCATAATCAGATGAGAATATTCTGCACAGATCCCACATGTCTGGGTTGGTCTGTATTAAAAGACCTAGCTGCCTTGATTTTTGCTGAAATCATCTATTTGCTTTTTCTAGGATTATTGTAATGGGTTGTCCCTTTTCACATTATTGTATGATAATGGAGCACAGCCACTATTTTGGAACTTTCCTTAATATTCATTTGATGGAAAGATGTGCTTCTACCCCTTTTGCAAGCAAACACGCTTTAAAATGTTGCCTTCTTGAACTTCTGGCTTCCAGCCTGAAAACTTTGCTACTTTTTATTAATACCACAGTTCTTGCTCAAAAAGTAGATGCCTCTCCTGATTACAGCCTAGGCTTACCTGTGTTGTTACCCATGTTAGCACTGGGATGAGTCATCTCAATCATTGCAAGAGAGGATTGTCAAAAGAGCATAAAATTATGGTGCTAAGAAGGTTTTTATCAAAATAAGAAATTACAAAGAAATGACAAAGAAATTACATAGAAATTCATTCTATATTGATTACTAACTGACTTTTAAAAATAATCATCATGAACTATCTTGCAGCAGTCAATACAATCAAAATTGACATTTCTTATATATATGCATTTTGCATATATAAGAACTGATATATTAACGATAATCAATGTGTATAATCTGCAAATAGCATTTTCCCCTCTCTAAATGCATACAACATACATTTCTTTTAGGCTGCATTTTTCCTTGAAAAAATTACATCACAATTTTCAATGTGCTTGTCTGTTGGATGCCACAGAGGATGTAAGACCACTCAATAGTCCTATTAACTAATGCTACAGATACTGCTTATACTTAAAATGGCAAAAACAGATGGCATGACAGTAAACCTTAAACGTTATGCAGCATCAGATGCCTAAAGAGATTATTTGCTAGTGCAGCCTGATGGGTGTGTGAACTGTATGCTCATCCTCAGTAACTAGAAATCTAGTCTTTTCTCTATTCTTGTTTGAGATAAAGTTTAAAATTTGAGTGCTTTTAGATTCTCAGGAGAATTTCTTTTTTTTTTTTCATGTGGTAAAGGTAATTAGAACAATATCATCTTCAGAATGTCAAGTAATGCAGTACACCAAGAGAAATCCTCTCTAATAAAATCCCAATTACTAATAATTAAATTAATAAATCAGCCTGGTCTTATTAACAGACACTCAGAAGTCTTCATGCTTTGACAGAACTTTGTTTTGTTAAAAGGGCAAAAAAGAGTGTAATACTAATAATGAAAAGGTTGATTTGATGATCTGTCTCTGTAAGTATAGGAGAGGTTCTATGACTGTATTTAAATATATTCTTATGAACAGTACTACGCCAAAAAACAAGCATATATTATAGCTGAGATTAGACTAATGAATAATTCATGGTGAATAATTCACATCAATTTCATGGTGTGATAGCACTATGCATGCTTTGACTGTGTTTATTCCAGAGTCCTGCCAGTGATGGGCAAGCTGTTGATCAACAATGTCTTTCTGCAGGATTGGGCTGAAATTCCTGATTTACTTGGAGTGATTCTGGTTTATCTGGAATGATCTATCTGTGCACTGAGTAAAGAAAACAGTCTCCCTTCTCTTCTTCTAGTGAACTTTAGAAACTTTGCAAAGGCTAAAGGTATTTCCTTTGTTGCAAAAAAAAAGGCTTTGGCTCCCCCTTAGAGAAAAAGGAAATCAATGTAGCTTTTCCAAAATAAATGGTATGACACAGTGCTTTTCCTGCAGTTGTATAGTTCTTGTCTGCTAATTTATTTTATATACACAGTAGATATTGCATTGGATTTTTTTTCTCCTGTTCCTTCTTTTATAACATCCCAGAGAGAGCATCCCAGTTCAATTAAGTAACTGTGAGAAAGTTAATTTTAATTTTGTTAACAAAGAAACATATTTCTATAAGTCTCTGAGTTGCAACACAAACTAGAAAGAATTGATTTAACTTATTTAATGTTGACCATCTTCAGGTGCCTTTTTTTACATTACATTTCTGAATGTTCTGCTCTTTTAGAATGGGTTTTCTGGTATTCCCAAACAGCACCTTTAAAAAAGCTGTTTTGAGTATTCACCTCGAAACCCTCTGTAAGCACTCTGAAAGGTAGGGGACCAGGAGGAGGAGTTCTGTTGACATCTGCTGAAGAGGAAACACTTGAAAAAAAAACAAAACAAAGCAAAAACCAAACATACAAACAACAACAAAAAAAGCCAACTGAAATGGCTAAAATATGTTTACTTCTCATGCATTACTGTGGTTGAGATTTGTTTTTGTTAAAACTGAAATGACCTGAAAAAGTTAAGAGGTCTGATAGTGTAGAGAAATCCAGACGAACTAACTTGGTGTGAAAATACCCACAGGAAAGGGTTGCTCTGATTTAAGGCAATAGCTAGCAGGTTGGAACGCAAAGGAAGAAGAAAGTGACTTTTTTTGTGAGCTATGTAAAAGAGAAAAAACTTAGAAGCCCTCCTGTGAGTTTCCTTTGACCCGTTACTTAATGCAGAGTCCATTAAGTCTGAACATGGCTCAGTGAACACCTGGCAGAAAAGTTACAGACATCTGTGGAAACTAATGAGAAATAAACAATTCAGCTCCAATTAGATAAAGGAGGAGCGATATTATGTGACATTTGAACACAAATTCATCATTTTTATAACGTGAAGAGTTATGCTAAGTCTTCATGAATGTAATGGAAAATAGCAATCCGGTTGCAACTTTATGGTGGCACAAAATGAATGATATGTTTAACATTCAATTTCATAGTTATGAATCAAATGTTTTGCTCTGGCCACAAGATATTAGGAACTCAGATTTACTTTTAATCATCTGTAAAGCAATTTGCAATGACATCAAACAAGCGATAATACTTGTTATTATTTGTATTGCGTTAGGGCCAGAGAAGGTCTCACCATCAGCGTGATAGGCATGGGCTGGATAGGCAGTATCTGGAAATATATCTGCCTGATGAACCCAAAATCCAATTAGAACTACTAATGGAGGTCAGCTGGCATTTCCCTTTTCAAAGCACTCTTTCTGAAGATGTAAAGCAGTCAAAAATACCACAGTAGTATGGTAGATTTCATTAATGATTAAGAAGCATGTGCTTATGCCTGGGTAGGTAGAGTGGGCATCAGTGACGCCCCATTGGATGTTGCACACAGTAGAAAATCCAACCAAATATAGAAAATTCTCCTACAGAGAAGCAATTTTCAAGCAGAAAAAGACCTGTCTGGAGAAACTCTGATATACGATATACTTGTCTGTGACTCCTAAACTGTGCATTTCACTGTTCATATCCTGAATAGTGTATAGGATTGTTATTTGAATTGCAAATAATTATTTGCTAAATTAAATGTGACATATCTGCCATGTACCAAGTCTTAAGGTCTTTTGTAGCTAGCTGTTTTGTTATAGCTGCTTTCTTTAGGGATGCAGCTTAATCAGTATGTAGAAAATCTATGTTAAAAAAAAATCTTTTATGGGACAGATGATTTAAAATTAGTTTTCATCCACTAGTAGAAAGTTTTTTGATTTGCTCTTACAGTACAAATGCTTATCCTTAGATGAAAGAAATGCTTTCTTCAGAATAAGAAGGGTCTTACTGCAAAATCTGCCAAATTACATTTTTATAATAAATTTTTAATGATAATAACAATAAAAATCCTCTTCTACAGCTCATCTGAGATTTCCTAATAATTTTGACGTGTACTGAGGAGTTGATAATAAAGAGTAAATAATTGAGCATAAAGGAAAAGTGACAGTCTCTCTGTTACTACCCATGCTAAGAAACCCTATTATACTGTCACTTGTGTGCTGGCTGAATAGAAAGATAAATATTACATTCTGTGGAGAGTAATTTTTATGGGAAATAATACATTTTTAAAGTATTTGCTAATTACTTTTCATTTATGTTTTGCTTTCATAACAATGAGGGACTGATTTCCTGTATGTTGTACACTGCAGTGCCATTGTTCCTGGATAAAGAAAGTACAAGGACTGCCAGATTAGATAATTGTGTTTTGCAGCCATTTCGCATAAATGCAAGTAGCCATAACACATGCAAGACGGTAGATCAAGCCCTAGTTTGCAGGTATCACTTGCCTATTACAGTTGTATGAGGAAATTGTTATTATAAGTAAAGTGAATGGCTATTTCTGTTTTCCTGTGTGAAAAGAACATGTGGGAGTTAAAGCTGAAGTGCCAAAAGAGAAAATTCATTTGCTCTCCTTAGGAATATTCATGTACACATCCATGTTCACAAAATGTTTAATCATATTATTACAGAAAATATATTTTCTCTCTCTATGTATATATATAAAAATATATAATATATTCTCTATATATGAAATATATATATCTCTAATAATATGATTAAACATTTTGTGCAGTCATTTTATGCCTTTAGTGTAGTGTACATAGATTATATCATGTAGATGTTGTCTTGAAACATGGTACTTTGTAGTCACACCTTGACAACTTCTTGTTAAGGCTATTTCTCTGAAGTACATTTCAGATAGCCAGTCCAGTACACAAGCACATTTCTGGTCTAAGCAGGTGGTGTTCAGAACTGACTAGGTAAATCCCTGGAGGGTCTGATGCTTTGCAGAAAGGTATACTTAGGTAAGGCTAAATATAGCAGAACTCGGTGCTGATATTGGCTAGCTGGGATTTACAGAGAGGAGACACTAATGCCTAAACCTTTGAACCTTCGTACCTAAAAAAAGGTTGGAAGATAATCAGAGCAGCTATGGAAAAAGATGTGTGCTCCCCCCGCCCCCCTTTTTTTTTTTTTTTTTTTTTTTTTTTTCAAGGGAAGGAGCAACTGCTGCTAGCACTCCAATGATGAGTTTGAATGCCTGTAGGAAACTCAGTCAACTATTACCTAAAAATCAGAAATCAGTTCAAAAAAGTCAACTCAACTTTTGACTTTTTTCTTGAGAATATTTTGGAGAATAATTTTCACAAATTTTCTTAACCTTTTACAAAATCTTTCTCCTTTATCCTTCTCTCTTGCCAGCCCCTTTTGTCCCTCATCAATATGACTGGGAATTGGAAGAGAAGAGCAAATTATGTGAGAAATAAAACAGAAGAAATGCAAAGGGGGACAATTTTCATGCAGCTGCAACATGCAGGTTTCAGGGTAGAACGAGGGAGATATCAAACAGCTATCATACATCCTCCACAAAAGCCTCCAGCATGTGTGTGATGTTTTGCTTTTCATATGGTTGTATCTCAATCATAACACTGAGGTGGTAACTGGAAATGAAAGCATTTGATAGAAATAACAAGCAGCTCACTACCCAACTCTGAAACTAGAATTGTTTTGATGGGAATGAGCCAGCAGATGGGAGCAATTTGCTTAGTGGCTGTGTAAGGGAAATAGTGATGGGCAGTTGGAGGCAGGAACCATCTCCACCAGCTCAATTGTAGCTAGAAGTTTGTGGTTTGGTAAGTAATACTTGAGTTACTTTTGCGAAATATGTAATAAGAAGTCAACATGGTAACCACTGAATTTGTTCCAAAATAGGAATTCTGTTTTAGTTTGGACTGTTAGAAATCATAAAGCAAGGATAGTAGTGAAAGTCTCAGGTAGGGGCTGTCCATGGCATATTAAAGGAACACATGAATAAATAGGGAATTTGGGTTAAAACTGTCTTACATGTTCAGCATGAAGTGTGCATTTATACATATATGTACATTTAATAACATTAAGAGTGTAAAAACCTTTTGTGAATGTTTGGACTGATTGGAGAAGTGACCCATCGCACTAGTTTTGGTCTGTATCTGTTTGTGCAATGGGTGAAGGTGTGAAGGAGTTTTCAAAGCATTTATTGTAAGACTGCTTACTGCTTTTCCTGTGAATTCTTGGAGCTTTCTGTTAATCATCTGGGAGCAGCAGTTCCCCTTCTTGGGAAATATTCCTAGAAGTTGAGTGTACTCAAGCACAAAGCAAGTATTTGGGCCATGGAAAACTGAAAATTCATGGTACCTGTGCAACGTCTGTTAGAAAGGCTCAAAGTAACGTATAATTTTGAGATGTCATAGATCCTATTTGGAATTATATAGCACTTGGAGTAGGTGTTAGACAATTCAATGTTTAAAATGCCTGCAAGTGATTTTTTCAAATTGAAAGATATTGGGGATCATTAACTTAGCGGTCCTCGCAGCTACCAAATGGCTGAAACTAGCCAGATATGAGCACAAACCTTTCCATGCTCAGGTATTTAACAAATACAAGTTATTCACTGACCATCAGCTTTTAGCTGTTAATGAGGCAATAGATTTTGTAATCCCTGCAGAACACGTTAGCAAAAATCAGTTTTCTGGGTGAAAAAAAAGTGTGTGTGGGGTGGTGGTGGAGGGATTACATGATGATGTGATATATATTTCCTTTCCATGGAATATTGGAGAACTGCTGCTAAGTGACTCAATTTGTGTTAAGATTTGGATCAGATGTCTTGGGATCATTTATATTTTGTCAGTTGGGAAAGAATCCTTCTGCAGCTCAAAGCGGGCAAACATGTTGGTTTAGAGTGTCTTGAGCATTAGAAATATTTTTGCAATTGATTCTTACTTCAACTTTTTATGAAGTGTTTATTTGGGTGTTTGTATATTCCCTCTTACTAACAAGTAGAAAGTTGTTTTTGTTGGGACAAAGACACTTATCACTGTATTTTTAGCCCTCATACATTGTGCTTATGCTAAGAGCAGGGAAACTCAAGTGTGAATTGGCTGTGAATGCTTGGATAGCAGTGAGGAAAGCACCAGTGCCTGAGTATCCATGTTAATAAGTCGTATACATCATACAGATGTTAATGTGCATAGCTGAACCCTAAATGTCTGTTTAATGCCTTATGTTGGGGGGACATAGTGAAAGACTGGAAGAAGAAATTTAGATATAAACTGAAGCTTGGAAAACAAAGGAACAAAACTTATCGCTATTAGCCTTCCATTAATGAAAATGATTTCTTGTTTTCTAGTCTCAGCTATGTTTTTCTTCCTGTTAAGACAGTCCTATTTTGGTGTCACACTGGGTGTGTTCAATTCTTCTTGTAGTGTTACCCTCTAGGCTGAGAACCACTAGAAATGGAAAAGAAGGTAATAATACAAGAATTTAGGAAAAGGCAATGATGCTGATGGCAGACCACGCTTGTGGAATAAGAGCAGCCTGAGCATCTCAACTGCTCTGGATGTTGCTCTGCTATGTCAACGTCATGCGTAGTAGTGACGCAGATACCATGCTTGGTGTAGGTGCAAAGGGATCTCCTAAACAAATCTCGCATCACATTCTTCATTTTGGAAGCAAGCACAGAGAAGAGGGGTGGAAAAGGGAGAAGTAATGCTGTCAGTTAATTCCTCCTAAAAATTAGATTCTATTCGTGTCATCTTTAAAAATTCAGTTTCCTAGAAGAGTGAGAAATGAAGGAGATGAGCTCTATTTATCCTAATGGTCAAGAACCAGGTGATATTTACAGAAACATTTGCAACTGAGTATTAATGCAATAATTATTAGTATTATTTCTTTAACATATTATTTGTACTATTCTTTATCTTAATGCTTCCTTTATTAGCATTTTAAAATCTTCTCAAAGGTGCTGTAGTGTTTACTGAAAAAGCAGAAGGGTATCGGCCATTAGAGGTAGCCAAACAATAATGTTACTTCTGGGTGATTGAGGCCAAAAATGTAATTCTAATGCAAACCACAAACTCTACTTCTCCTCACCCCTGGCTTGTATAAAAAAGCAAGTAACTAATTTCTAGCAATGTGAAGTGTAGTGTTTTTTTGATATTGCTGTTGTTTTGGAAAGGAGCTTCTTGAAACTGAACGAGCAGTCTAGACAGAGAAAGAAATGAGAAAAGAGTCTTTAATAACTAAGGTAGCACTCTTGGAAATTTTAACTTATGCAGCTACAGAGTTATTTGCTTCAAGTAAGGGATTTTATTTATAAACAATCCACCTGTAATAGTGCACTGCATTTGTATGGCTCCTTTCATAGAATATTTGAAGCATAAGAAAATATTTTATTTGCATGGTTTAAAACACAACTAAAAATCAGATATATTTTATTTAGCTTTTAACGTAGAAGCTACTACTCCATTGTATATAAATAAAAAAATGGGAGTGGAAAAATAAGTAGCATTTACGCAATTTACTCCCCAAGTTTGGAAATGTGCCCAGCAGGTCCCTGAAGTGTTTTCTAGTACAAGAGAAGGGATTTTGACAGGCACGAATAGCATGAATTCTCATAGTGTTTTAGCTCCTGCAATGAGAGGAACTGTGTGGATTCTGTGTGAGAAGCAGGCACCATTTATGGGTTTTAGTGAATAATAGATCTTGTTTTGTTAACAAAGGTTTGCTGTGAAAGGCCTTACTTTTGAGAGAGAGAGGAGGAAAAAAAATATGCTGGCTAGGGATGGAGAGGCGCCCAAAGGAGCTTCTATTCCACTGTTTTCGTGCTCATGCTGTCCAAAGCCTGTGATTGACTACTGAGGTAGTAGCCTGGGATGGAGAGGGTTTTGTGGCTGTCCAAAAGAAGAGTGTAATGTCCAAGGGAAGAGTTTTCTGAGTGGCGTGTGTGAACCAGGTTCAGGTGTGAACCTGAATAGAATTCGGGAAGCAAGGATTTCTGTAAACTTACTGGTTCTTTTTTTCCAGCTTTCCCAGGTTACAGTTTGTACTGACCTCATTCCTTGGTTACACTCACCTACCTCTGCAAGTGTTGTGTGCCTCAAGGCAATTCTTGACTGGAGTCACATGCTACCAGAAAAGGAAAGAATTAAGAAAAAGCCTTACAGAGAAAACATTCTTCTGCAAAATTATTCTTTTAACTTTGCTAGTTGCTTATTTTGTAGCTTCCAGAAATGTTCTGCTTTAATCTGCAACCTTCTTCCCGTTTTGTCTTCTCTTGCATTTCCTTCCTACTTTGTGCTTCCTACCTGTGCTGCTGCTAGGGGATAAAAGCTGCTTCCTCGCCTGCCATTAAGCAGTTGAGCTGCTCCATTCTTAGCCAATTATTGTTTTAAAAGCTGTGCCAAGATCAGGGGAATACTTTTAAGTATCTGCTTTAAATAACTGCATTAAAATAGCCCTTCAGTGTTTCGGGTTTTCCTTGAAGAGTAGTGGAAAGGAGCATAAAACTTCACAGAGTGCTGTTAAACTTTGAATGTCATCATTTTGACTTTGCTGTACTATCAGGATGACTGTAAAAAAAGGAAAAGACACCTGATTTTTGGAGAGTTTGCATTTCCTTTGCTCTTAAATAAGCTGCAGTTCTCAAGAAAGGATGAGCTTTGAGCCGAATTACCTCCCTGCACTAAATGCATGAGGTCCAAGCCTCATGAGGTCCAAATAGATGTCATAGAGTGTGGACAGATGTTGGCTTTGGCTGAAGGTGGTTTTGGAGAGACGTCACCCAAAGTATTTGTCGTAGGTTATGTGTCCTTTTTGTGGGGAACAGGAAGAGAATGAAGAAATAGTAAGATTATAACATAAAATTACTTGCCATTCAGAAGCAGAACTGAGGTATTCAGCAGCTTGTTCATGTTGATCTTTTAGCTTGCTTGTATTAATGGCTAATTGCCTAATGCAGCTGGCTACTGTCTGCACTTGTGAGTACAAATAAAAATGGTGTTTGATATCTGTTCAGCACCAGCAGTATAAAACTGGGGTGAAGCAACAGTGTATACATGGAACAGTATTTTTTGAAGTCTCTGCGCAAGTTTATGAGCATGGATTCATGAGGATCTTCTTTCAAAAACAAGTTGCCATCATGAATGGAGAGGAAAAAAACTGAGTAAACAGGAATATTTTCGTCTTGCTCCCTTTCATTAAAAATTGCGGTCTGAAAACGCCTGCAGATAACTGCCAAGCTGAGCTAAATGACCATTTGCAGTTGTAATTTAAACCAGCAATCAGAACCTTTAATTTATGCAGTCAGTCTTAATGATGTTTCACATCTGAGTTTTTAAATTATTTCTTCAGAAAGAGATTCATTTTCACTGGCTGATAGAACAATTACAAGGTTTGTTTGCTTATTTACAGCTAAATATAACTCTGCAGTAGATGTGTCTTTGCCTCTCGGGAGCCATGTTACAACTATATGCATTTATTTTAGTAATTATAGACTAGCATATTCAAATTCTAAATTTAAATTTTTCTATGTTAGATGTTTATTTACTAGGTAATTAATGTTTCTTTCATCATTTGGCTAGAAAATGAAATTCAGTTTAAAACTGTTGCCAACAGCAAAGAAAAGTCATGTATGCTATGGCATATTTAAATTAAAAAAGCATAGCCTCATCTATTATTCTGTGTTTATAAAGTTTGTCTTCAGAAGTTAACTAGGGGTAACGCTTATAATTCTGCATGGAGAATAAAGGTTTATTTGTAATTGCTTGTGTTGACAAGGATGGATCTGTTTTGTTTTTTTATACCTTATTCCCTTCTTGTTTAAGATGGCTTTGAGTGGCAATTCTTTATCTCTTGAACCAAGGTTAGCTCAAATTTGCTGTTCACAGGAGTGGCCATGAGACTGAGAAACATTTAGACTTAATGACCCTCCAGAGCTTCTGCTTTGGAAGACAGAGACAGTGATCACAGCAAATGGCCCATGTCCCAGTGCTAGGCATCTGCGTCCACACTATGTATAGTAAGTTAACAGTTGAGTTGACATATGACACCATCCATTCTTTCTGTTGAAAATATCAGCTTTTTGAGTCAATAATTATAATTTGGCCCTTTTTTTTTTTGTTGTGGCATGTGATGTTTCACTCATTAAACTTGTATTTTGAGATTAAAGATTAAGCTGACATTTATGGATATGTAGACATCCACAGCTACCTGTTCTTAGCTTCAATTCTTAATTATGTTACGTACAACATCCTCTTAGCTGGATAAGCAAACCGAAGGAACATGGTGGCTAGGATGTTCCCTTAAGTATACCTTGTAATTACAGGTAAAACAGATTCGTCATGCTTTATACTTCTTCTGAGGGCACCCCTCCTCCCTTGCCTTCCTGGTGTGTAGGTTAGGCTTATTGGTTAAGAAGTATCCTTTTTATATACAAAAAAATGCTGCTAGCTGTTACGAGACATTGTGCTTCTGGCATGAGGTTTTGCTGTAGAGAAAGTCAGCTACAGTTCCAGCCCAAAGTCTTTCATCCAGCTCAGCCTGAGCTGTAGGGCAGGACCTTGCCCTACATGCCCTCATGGAAGAGAGCTTGCTCAATGCCCATGTTGTGCAAGCATGATGCCACTACAAACTCCTTCACCCTCCCAAAGGAGAAAAGCATTGGCACTTGTTCATCTCCAGCTACACAAATCCCTTGCAAGTGCATCATCTTTACATTGTTTGGATGATCTTTATACCAGTAAAGAATGAGTAGTCATGTACCTGCTCAAAGTTATTAAGAGCTTGGATCGCTCAGGCTCTTACACTCTGTATAACTTGTGGGCACTATTGAATACAAATAAATAATACTGCCTGTAGAAGGAAATTTGCACAAATGTTGGTGCATTTATACAGCAGAACTCTAATTTTGCAATATATTTTTATCTTGCAATGTGGTATTGCTTAGCAATTTAGATTGTCTAGTTTTAGTCCTTCAGTTATCTTTGTTTCTGCTCTGTATTTCTTCTGCTGAAACATGTACCATTTGCTATGCAAGCAATTGAATTTTTCCAATTAAAAAATGAATTGTGATGTAAATATGATATATAGATATGTGTATATACATACGCATGTTTTCTGAGTTCTACAGAGGACAGTGATGTCAAGAGTATTTAGAAATACATTGATAAGGTTAATTAAAAATTATACAGCATTGATCACTACAAAATGAGCATTTCTGGAAAGAATTACTGTCCTTATTTGGAGTTCAAAGAAAATTGCTTCATACTTGGAACATAAATTGCATCATGAGGAAACAAGATAATCTGAGGCTATATGCTGTATCAATTATATTATTCCTTTGTTTGAATTGAGGGGACATTTTAAATGCATGCAAATGGCATGATGCATCATTTGCATGCAAATGCAGCTTAATAGATCATCAATATATATGTTGTGCAAATTTAAATTAATTGGTAGTTTTTGCATACTGCAGATACAGACAGGTCTTTAGCGGGAGGGCTTCTAATTCCTGAGATAGGAGGTAGGAAGAAAGCTCTTGGTCGCTGCAGTTCTCCTTGATCAAATACAGGAGTTGTCTGGAGATCTGACATACATATTTCACAGTTGTCTTCATAACTGACAACTATAACGAACTATAGTGAACTGTAATCTATTTTTTCCTGATTCTAAAACCCCTGGGAATTCTATTACGCAAATGTCTCAAGGGCCATATTGTATTTTGTCTAATGATCTGAAGCCTCAAAAGATCTGGAGTTTGCTGTTCATGTCGCTTCTGCTCAGGAATCAGTATTTCTGTACACTTTTGAGTGTGGATGTTCTTCGTGTACACCTCTAATATACACTGACATTTACTACTACAAAGGTACCGGAGTGTGCTGTCTCTTCAAGTTTGGGAATGAAGGGAATTCAATGAGTGGTGCAATCATCACTGAGTAATAACTGCAGAGAAGCAGCACATAATGGCATTGGAACAAATCCTTTTGTTTTCTTGTTAAAACTTGGTGTGCATTGTTAAATTAATAGGCATAAGGTATTTAAAGGAGTTAATTAGTAAGAGCTTTTTATTTTAAACTTGTACCATAGCTTAATTTGCAAGCAGGCACAAGTCTTTAAATGCAGTGGCAGTGGGGAAAGCAGTTCATATTATGTGTTCATTAGACACGAATAGGAGATTGTCACTTGGTGGGTCCTAAGTAACTTTTTTTCAGCTTTCAAACAATAAGAGGTCTCCATTAGGAGAAATGGGAAATACTTTTCAGTTTTAGGATGAACTCTTCAAATTTTTGATGAATCCCAAATCAAGCATAATGGTAGCAATATGACTATAAAATAAAACAGCTTCTGTATTGCTTTAATATCCGTGCATTGTCTTTAGGAATAATATTCCTAAATGTTATTTTAGGATATAACTTGTTTAATATGATAGACCAAAATTTTCTGGATTTGCTTGGTTTTACAGAATGAATGAAAAGCAAAGTAAGAATATAAAGACATATCTGGAGGCTGAATTTTAAACTTTAATGTTCTAGTTTGTATTTTTCAACTTCCAGATGAATAAGAGAAAGAAATTGTGTGATAATGTTTGAAACTCTCTGAAAAGGTGATTTTTTTGAGAGTTTCAAACATTTTCAGACAATTTCTTCTTTTTGATTTAAAAAGTCCCAGGGAATAATAGGATAGTATCCTATCCAAACCCCCGCCCCCTTTGAAATGTTCTCTCTTTGTCCATCTATTCTGCAAGAGCAATGGGCAATGGAGACGGTGATACTTGATATACCATATGTTTCTGGAGAAGAAAAAAGTCAAAGCCTCCAGTGTAGTTTTCCCGAAAGCTATTGGGATGTAAAACTACAGACAAGTTTCTTAAATGGTCAGGAATTCTTAATACGTCATCTCTTGAAGCTGAACATTGAAGTCAAATGTTTCTGTTTCTTTAATTTTGTTTTAAAAATAAGACTAAAGCTTCTCGTCTGGAAGAAGATGTATGTACTTTATAGAAAGACATTGTCCCTGTGGTGTTGTACGTAACCTCCACTGTGGTGTGGAGCTGCCCAGGTGTGGCAGGCCTCAGTGAAGACCTGCTTCCTTTCCTGGAGGTAGATGAGGTGCTGATGGTTAGACCTGGAGGGGAGCTCCTTGTCTTGCACGAGGGTGGCAGGAGCTGTGACCAGCTGATGGGTCCCAGGGGCTGCTGCAGCTGTGACTCCAAATGGGACAGAATATGCTGCTGGTAAAAGACAACAAAATGCTTTGTGTGCATTGAGAGATCTCAAGTTTCAGTGTGCAGAGCGGGAGTGATTAATGCTTTCATGCTTTCGTTTCTAAATGTGTAAATGTGCAGTAACATCTATGTATCAGGACATGCAGTTTGTCTAGGTTATCATATAATTTAATTGGGAACAGTTCTGCCCTTGCTAGTGGTGTTGCTAAGGACCAGCAACACCTATAATACTTGTAGGCACTTAGAGCTCTCCACGGGCTTGTAGTTCTTGCTGACTTACAGCTGTATAAGGGTAAGGCTAATTGCACTCTGAACTTAAAAGTGTGGTGTAGTTAATTAGGCTTGCTTGAATGGTTTTTAAAGAAAAGGCTGAGGGAAAATGAATTTCCAAGTTAGGTTATTTATTTGAAAAGTCGGGAGTGAGCAACACTTACATGAGAATGAGCACAATAACTCACAATAACTCAGAGAATACTCAGGCAGAGTATTTCATTTCAATGTCTCTAGCTTTTAACCTTATTTTAAAAGTTAAGAATAAAAATATTGTAAGTATACAGTAAAAATTAATTACATTGGTCTGAAGATATTATTCAAAATTTCTGCCTGGTTCAAGAGAAAAGACTCTGAGGTTAACTTTCTGTTTACACAGAGGCAATCTGCTCGTTCATCATTACCTTGAACGCAAGTGAAGTGGTTTTTTATCAGATTTGCTGTGTAATAATATTGAGATAATAAAGGAGCCTAATACAGCATTCTCTGTGGAGAACAACTTAACAGCTATATTCAGCATAGTTTTAATATGATAATTTTGAAAATCTAAATGCTTAAGTGTTTTCATATAAATGTTTTTTACCAACACAATGAAAACTTTCTTTTACACTAAACGTGCAAAGGAATATATATATTTTCTTTCAGGAAATATTGTTACCTGTTAAACTAATTCAGAGGGAGTAAAACTTTTTTTTTACCTATACACAACTCAAATCAAACCTCCAAGTCAAGTCTCCACATTGCTTTAGCCATATTAAAGCAAGAGTCCTTGTAGCCTTAATTAATAGCACCTAGCTGTTAGACTACTAGATGCAAGAGCAGGAGGAGGGGGAAAAATAAAGTGTGGATTTGACTGAGGAATGACAAAATAATACTGGGCAAATACCGTGCTCCCTGTAAGCTGCTTTCTGAAAGAGCCTCGTACCCCTTGGAGCGCTGAGGCTGTGTAGAACATGGCAGCTCACCCGTGAGGGCGGCTCTTTGGATCCAAAGCCTCTTTCACGCTTATTGATGACACAGGCAATAAAGATAAAAGAACGAAAAAGAGATAAAACTTCTTTCTATTTGACTCTCAGCAAATACACTGTACTTGGAGTTATTTTTAAAAGACTGACTCCACTTCTTATTGAGTAGCTCTATAATAAAAAGGGACAAAATGAAGAAGTCTCTGGCATAGGAAGTTAATTCTTTCTTAAAATAGGTTAAAGCATTTTTAATCACTTTCTGTGTCAATTCTATAGAATAAACTTGATGTTTTGAGTTAAGAGAGAAAATACAATCTTACAGGCAGTATATAAAACAGAAAAGTGGAAGAGAAAATGGTTTATGGTGCTGGTAATGGGATACAAGGCTTTAATGCTTAACCTTTTTGGCTCAAATCTGAATGAGGCTAAGATTAATAACTAAGATTCTAAGCTCTAAGATCATCTGGCTTCTCCACAGCACACTATCCGAAAGGGACCAGGGAACTACCAGTGTAGTTTCCTGAGCCAGCAATCTAGACTAATCCTTTTCTCAGAACTATTAACAGAGGTCTCTTCACCTTTATGGTAATAAAATACAGCTCAGGCAGATGTTTTAAAAGCTGCATGAGGAACACAGACAAAATTCCTGACCTACTTCGTTCAAATACAGAATAGAAAGTCTGGAGAAACCAAAGAGTCCGAGAAATGGGGTTGAGACTTTCAGGAGTTAGTCTCTAACCTGTCCTCTTGAGAGAGAAAAAAGTGTTTTTTGGAGCACTTTGTCCTTTTATTCATAAAATAGGAATAGGATGGAGATAGTCCAACATCTTTCTCACACTTTGTTTGTTTGTTTTCTAGTTTGTTTCGAAATCAAGTGTTGGGAAACTGCTTGCCCAAACCCAACTGGATTGCTTTTCTGTGGTCTCCAGATGAAGCTTGGGGACACTCACTTTTCTGAAAGTGCTCTTCTGGTGAGGTCTTGAGCTTTTCATAGACTAGTTAACATCTTGTAAAGGTAGATATTGTATTAAGATGAAGACTCAAAACATTAAGATTACAAAGTACATGGCTGCTCCATTATGAAATTTTTTGAAAATGTAATCATAAACCACTACACTTGGGGACTATCACATGTTTATGTCTGGTGATCACTAAAGAAAAAATAATGTAGTCCATGACCAAACGCACAGGATCAGGAATGATTTTCTTTCTGTGTCAGTAGAGCAAATTCAGGGTCTTCACCTAGCTTCCTGTGTACATAACAGTTGCAGAAGGTTTTCTTGAAAATATATTATACTAAGCTTATCTCAATATGTTTTTCCAAACAAAAAGATAACAAATACCGTATATCGAGCATGAAAGGAATAACATAAAAAATCAAATTCCTCTGTTGTGTGTACAATCTTTGAATAAAAGAGAGAGGAGAGATACCTTTTGCATTTGATCATGAGATTAAAGTTTCTCAGGAAAAAAATAGATTTTCTTCATATGAGAATTCCACTGAGGTGCTACTGGCAGATAGATAAATAGCTCCTAAATGCATTATCAGGTAAGCTATTAAAATTGTTTCAGGAAAATAATATGGGTACACAGTAACTTGACTCCAAGGCACCACAGTACTGGTGAGTGATTTGTGACCTTCTCATTTTGCCATCTTTTTCTGGGTCTGTTTGTTCAAACCAAACATTGAATTGGTTTATCTTGCTTGAAATCCCCCACCTTTCATGTTTTTTCATTAAATCTATGCTGAACTAGTCTCCTTTAGTGTCCCAGGAGCAGCATATACAATTTCTAAGGTTTCTTAATAGCAATTGTCAGAACAGGAATGAGATATTATGAAAACTACAACTCCTAAAAAGCTCAAATGAAGTTACCAGTCAATCCTGATGTCTGAATAATTCAATTTAGTAATGTGTGATTATTTTTGGTATCGTCTATCTATCCTACCTTAAGTTGTATTCTAGACTAAAGAAACCTGAAAATGGGGTAAACAAAGGAGGATCAAAGCAGGGCATAAGTGGGTCCAATGAGTTGGATTCATCTTGTCCAATAAGTAGTTGGACAGGAGATACAGATGTTTGGTCTCATCACTTTGTGTTGCTTGTTGAAAAAAGTGCTGTATGAAGAGCTGTGCATCTTTATACTAGGAAGGTAGTAAGGAGAAAGGTGTGGTGTGATTACTGCATGCTAGCAAAAATAGCGAGTATTTTCACATATAGAAAAGCCATCAGAGAGAGAGAGAGATACAGGTCTTCCTCGACTTGGTAGTGTATCAAAAATCAAAGAGTTATTTCTGAAGGACTGACAGATATGTTTTTTATCTTAGTCCCAGGCAGAGTTTTTGTAGAGAAGTTACTTTTACTAGTTCATGCTTTTGTTCAGAAAAACATGTGGCCACTAACCTGACAATATTTTCCACAGTAGTAGGTGTGGTCAAGGCCATCTGATAATGGAGAGATGAGGTTTATGGTGGGTAATGAGGAAACCCTTCTGAACCCATTACATGTCAACCAGATGTTGAAGTTTCCTGTGCTGGATCTGCTTGCCTTTAAAATATATTCATTGATTCTGGAGCAGGGTGAGGAAGGATTCAAAGTGAGGAGTTGAGCATGTTTATTTGGCTGTTACAAGCTTTATATTGGCTTTTGTTTGGCTCTTTGTCCTATAAACAACATGAAGATTGTCTAACACAGCTTGGTAGCTGTTGTGGCATTTAAATTTGCATATGTAATTTTCTGTCAAGCAAAATATTTTTGATATGTCATTCAACATCGATTACCAACCTTCCTACACTGCTTGTATGTACAAAAGCATGAACATGGAGAAACAAGCAGTAGTCACTTGACCTGAGACTGGTTGATGTTAACAGAGGAGGCACAGAGCACCCTATTGATTATTTTTATGTATATATATTTAAGCAGGTAATCAGACAGATTCTGCTAGTGGAAAGTGGTTGTTTCTTAATTTGATTTGACATATGAATTGTACTGCAATCCTTTGATAGTCGGACTTCATTCTTGGCAATTTACTTGGTAGCTGTGTTCAATTCAACTAGGTTATTTTCCTGTAAAAGAAAAGATAGTGTAAGTTTCTCCCTTTTTAAAGACAAAATAAAAAACTGAAAATTCAATAATGACTTAATTAGAATGTAGCATGTCCAGGTTTTTCTGAAAAGGTGGCTTCAGTATATGAGTTGCGAATACTGTCAGGTCTCATATTGATTTGGGGGGTAAAGAGTATCACTTAACAAGAAAGATAAAAAAAATTGTAATGTACAAAAAGTTTCAAGGCTACTTTTACTAAGTATGTAGTAAATCAATATTTCTCAATTTGCTCAGCTTCAAATCTCTGTAAAGGTCATGCGAGACAGAAAAGTGGAGAGTTCAAGTTCTTAAAAAAAATAAAACATTGCTGCATCAGATATATGGAAATAGTCATTTCAGTAGTCAAAACAGTTCTATAATATCTAAGGAAGAAATTTAAAAGATATTTTCTTTATCTATTGGCCCTAAACATAATATGTGCACATTTCCATTAATGACTGTTTGCATATTATTTATATACTGCTTCATTTTCTCTGTTACAAATTTTGAAGTTAGGAAACATATCAGTTTGCTGATGGAAATATTCAGAATTAATACAATTTATATCAATTTAGTTGTCTCATTACATGTTAATGGATTAACTAGGTATCCATAAAAATAAATCTATCTAAATATGCTTGTTCTTTTATTTCTTTGCTTTAGTCCATATGTGTTGTAATTGCTCTAGTCTTTTTTTTTCCTTACCTATGAAAAAAAAAAAAAAACAAAAAAAACAGAAAAAAACTTTTTCTTGTTATCTAATTTGCGCTGGAAATACTTTACATACTTTTTCATTATATCTATTTTCCTAATGCCCCTTTGGGTTATTATGCTCTAGTATTTTTATTCTGTGTGTACTTATTCCTTTTTCCCTCCTCCTGGCATTCACCCTGGACTTTAAACTCCTTACCAATGCCAGCTATTCTTTCTGCTAGGACATTTACTTCTTATCTGTATAGACCCTACCTGTCCTAAAGCAATTTGTAATTCTTCACAACACCATAATCCTCTCCCACCTGTGCTGTGCCTCTAGCTACATTTTCAATCTTCTTATGTTTCGCCACAGCTGGGGCTGAAAAAAGCCCAAGTGCTGTCCCCAGTCCTGCCTCATCTCGAGGCACAGGTGAAGAAGGTTGTGCCATGTTGTTACATGGGCACTCAGTCCTTCATCTCCCAAGCATCTCCACTAGTCATACAGAAACAGGCTGTCATAATGCTGCCAGTGTAAAAGAAATGTTGCCAGCACACAAGGAATGAGCTGTTTCTTGATCTTTGCCTTCTGGATGTACTTTTTCTTCCTCTCTGCTGGTTTTGCTGTTTAAGCAGTGCAAACACATGCTGCATCCTTTCCATCAAGGGGAGAAGCTGGAAGTATCCCAGAAGGGAAGTGCTGACAAGGCCTTAGTGATGATAATCTTGCTACTTGGAGGCAATCAGATGTGGAGGCCAAGGCCAAACTCTGCCTTGGATTTACAGCAGCAAGTTACACATCCCCAGCTGACCTGAACTTCTGCAGCCCTAATAATAAGTGAGCATCACTTGGTTATTGGGCAAGAGCCAGAACCACAGGGAAGTATGAACAGTGGCTGCCGGCGCAGAAGCTCTCTGGGCAATGGAGAAGAAGGGAGCACATGAGCAGCAGCAGCAGCAGTCCTGCTGGAAGTCACCAGAAACCCCACTGTGCCTGCTCCTGAAGCCGCAGCCAGCACTAGCTCACCTCTCTTTGCCCAGATTTGCTTAACCTGGAAAGCTGCGAAGTCTCCTGTGCAACTTTACCTGAAAGGCAGGTTTCAGATGTGCTGAGAGGATTTAGCATTTCTTTCTTAGCTCTTCATTTCCTTCCTCAGCTTTTAGGCTAGGGTTTACTGCCTCCTCTGGTCTTAGAGCTGGTCATTTTCTTCTAGATATCCTTCTTTTGAATATAAAGGTGTTCTAGTAATGCTACCTTCTTAAGAAAAAACAGCTTATAAATCAGAATTCTTACTACAAATTATGTGTAATAAGTGTGATCATCAGGCTTTTGAAGTATGGATTTCAGCTATAGACTTCAGAGTCTCTTGGAAAGAAAGCTGTTCACGTTATCTTGACTAGAGTGGCGTGCAAGCTGGTATGAAGAGCCATAGGTTTTTTGGACCCTGACCAGAACCAAAAATATCCAGCAAGCTCCAAATTCCTAATGACATCTTGATTTGTTACCCGATCTGCTGTGAGTTTCAGTTCTTGGATACTTCCTTTTTTTTCTTTTTTTTTTTTTTTTTTCTTTTCTTTTTTTTTTTTTTTAATATTTTCTGCCAAATCTGTATTTGCATATAGTCATAGGCAGTCTGCCATGGACAGTTTTCTGCAGAAAAATATAGTTTCTTATTATACCTCTACCCCTTCCCTTTTCTCGCCACCCCCAAATTACAGGAAAGGAACATTAGTGACATTACTGTGTTCAGGTTTAAAGATATATGGGTTACTCACAGGTAAATTAGGAAGCTATGCCAAGTGGCTTAGGTTGGTTTGTATCTAGGGGACATGAGAGGATGTGAAAGAAGCTCCAATGATGTTGAGAGACACCAGGATTTGTGGTCCAGCTAGTGAGATTACTGGCTGTCAGTGAGGAATAAACTATCTAGTGCTGTATAATTATGGAAGGAAAAGATAATCCTCTGTCCTGTTGTTACTCAGTAATATATATATTTTTTTCTATATTGTTGCTGGAACCTGTTCAGAGAGTGATGTTTGCCAAACCAAACTTCTATAGGTAACTCGCTGACTGTACTTCTCTCTTCCTCTCTGAGCCTTCTGCATAAGTGCGATGCAGAAGATAATACAAAGTGGATATCTTCTAGTACTGAAAATGATTTGTTTTCTCTAACGAAACTTGTGTGCACCATGAGCTCTGTTCACTGGACAGCCTTTGCAAGAGAGGGGAATGCAAAGCTTTTGGTGCTGTGTGTATGCATGTTT
Organism: Nothoprocta perdicaria; assembly: GCF_003342845.1. Taxonomy (NCBI): domain Eukaryota; kingdom Metazoa; phylum Chordata; class Aves; order Tinamiformes; family Tinamidae; genus Nothoprocta; species Nothoprocta perdicaria. Next base: position 3,069,542 of record NW_020455588.1, read on the forward strand.
CTTTTTTTTTTCTTAAGGAAGATTGTTGGAGCATCAGAACAGGTCACTGTCTATAGAGTGAAACACATTATTTCATTTATTTAATGCAGTTTATTGCTAGATTTGAGAAAAAGTGAAGTTCTGTCTTTTTGACTTTCAAACTTGTTACCTGGATCATTTGTAGACATTTGATTGCTGGTTGATGTGCTCATGGAATGAACTTGAAGAAGCTTGCTTGCTGTTCTGTAAACTCACTGAAAAGGTATTTTTCCTCACTATGAATTATTTGAAATTGCCATTCTCATATAGTTCTCACATTTTCATTTACTTTTCATAGGGGGGAAAGAAATCTACTAGTTCAAAATGATGTTGCATTTCAGTAAAGATGACTTAAAGCTTTAGATCTGTAGTTTATAATTTATGAATGAACCATAAGTGTACTTTTTACTTTGATCTGTTTGAATTCTTTGAATTTGAAACAGGTTCATATTGGAGCAAATAGTTATTACTGTTGCTGATATTGATATGTATGTCTGCAATTATATATTATTGGTCTCCAAACCAAACATATTATGAAATACTTCAAAGAAGTTATATGAACTGCCTCCAGCTGACAGTGCTGCTTAGACACCAACAGTGCAACTGCTTTATACATCAATTGTTAAATAAAAGTAGAAATCACTAAGTAAAAGCTCTGCAGGAAAACATTTTAAAATGTTTTAAAACCTTTATAGAAGCAAATAGGTTCCCTAAGTACTGAGTACAAGAAATTAGGAAAATGTTAGGGAGCTGCTGCTCTTGGAAAACATAAGCAGTCAGTAAGAGGGATACATCACTGCCACAGTAAATTAAAATATATTTGATATTTATGAGGAGTATTGACTAACTGGGAAGACATTTACTGGGAAAAGACTCTTTGTGAAGAGATAGATTCTACTAGGTGCATGGACCACAGTGATGTGGCCATGGTTAATAAGATCAGATTTAAAAGGAAGGAGAAGACTGAAAGAGTCCTTAAATATGCAATAGCTCTACACACTAAAACAATGGACTGCTAATGAGAGATATAATTAGATATTATAGTGGCAATAGAGAGGTAAAGGAATGGCAACTGGGATTTAAGACAAGTTAGATATTGCTTAGGAAAAGAAAAAAAATGGCTTGAAAGTTGACAAAGCTGCCCTGTAAAATATAAATTTTCAAGAATAATTAAAGCATGGCTTAAATGACACTAAAATATATTTAGGGAGAAGGGATAAATGTTTCCTCTGGGGTAATCCTAAGAATCTCTGTAGATCTCTTAAATGTGAACTGGATGTGGATAGAGATACCAATGAAATCATTACAATAATAATTTCTACAGAGGATTAGGACAAGACATTTCAATTTACTAGATATAGACTGGAGAACAAATGCTACCAATAATGGTGGGACCTGTATAAGAACCAACACTGTTTTCCCTTCCACATTAATCAAGTGGCAAGCTAGTGATGCCCTATGTCCAGTACTGAAAACAAACAATAAATGCTGGACTACAAGAAAATATAACTTAAATAAGCAGTATCATCTCATTATTGCTTTACATGAAGGATGATAAAATTATTATTAATGTTGTTGTTATAAAAGAAGGTCCTGTAGATGAAGAACAAATATGTTTTTGGTTTTTTTTTTCATATGGGAAGCCTGAATATCTATAGGGTTAAGCCAGATGGAGCTCTGCTAGCTGTGCATTCACTAAGCCCCTGAGGCACGAGGGCTCCCCAGCGTGGAAGCTGTGCCATGTTAGCACAGTGCCTGACCTTCAGGTGAGGCTCTCGAGGACCCTTGGGCTTTGTGCTGCAATGTGCAGGGTATTACAAGAGAAAGGCAAAGGCATGGGTTTAGTAGACCTTCTTTGCAAGGCCTTACTTTTGTGGCTGTCCTATAGCTGAATGATTGTGTTGCCTCTAGGCATAAGCATCAGTGTTGGCAAGGGGCAAGGAAAAACCCTTTCCCTACATTATTCAACACTCACTCATCTTCCTATTAAAGTACAAAGGAGCAAGTAGCAATAGCCTTAGCTAGTTCCTTGGAGAAATGAAGATTATTTCCAGTGTTGGACTCAGTGCAATCCTTCTGCCTTCTGCTTTTGAATAACAACTGTTCTTTGTTGCCTTGGACCCCTTCCTGTTATAAGGAATAAATAATGTAGAGCTCGTGTTCACCTTCTCCTCCTCTTCTTGTTCCTCCCCAGTGGCACCGGCTTGCTACTTTGCTGTTGTCTCACTCTTTGGATCCCCTGTGTGTGCAATAATTGAGATTCATGAGGAAGGCAAGGGGAGAAGCGAAAATAATTTATAGCGTAGGATTTGACAAAAGCTGCCTGAAATGAATGATATTCATTATTTCGAGTATGAACTTTAAACCGTAACTGTTTCTGCTTGTCTGGGTACTTTTAAAGTCCTGGTGCACTCTATGCTGAGATTACCAATGTAGTCCAATACTCACTTTCATGATCTTAAACAAAAAAATAACAATGTGAAAGCAATGATATTCAAAGTTGTGTGGACAGCCTATTTCCACTTGCATCCTCTTACTCAATTCTAATAGCTAATACATTTAATAAACAGACATACTAGAGAAGAGAAACCATCTTAGTTTTAAATTCTTATCTTTGCACTAATAAAATTTAATTAGTCTAAAACATTAGTCCTTAAAATACAATACAAATTAAAATTTCATCAAGGTCCCCCTTAAGTTGAAGCTGGTAGAAATAGGAATTTCAGTAATTTAATTTTAGATTGATAAGTTAAATATACCAGTACTTCAATTGCTGCATGTTTGCCTGAGGGATTTATTTTATATGGAATTTCTCTGAAAATTTGCAATAATTTAGCTGTCAGCTAAATTGAAAAGTGACTGTAAAAATCATATTTTTTTACTGAATAGACTCATTCCTGGCATGCAGTCAGCCTTATGTTTACCCCTTAGGGGAACTAAAATCAAGGATTAAAAGGACTGTGTACTTAATATTAGACTTGTAAATTAATCTGGATTTTTTTTAGAGGAAACTTTTCTTTTGTTTCGGGAAAATGCAGATTTGTAAAAATTGAAAGTTTTTGGTGTAGTAGACTAGTTTCAAAGCTTTTATCAAGAAAGATTATTTTCATGGGCAGTTTTTTACCAAGATATGAGTTTTTCGTTTTTTTTTTTTTCCAGTAAACCTCAGCTTTCATTGGATGCTCCTTCTTCCATGCTTGAAATCTAACCTATTTCCATCATAGTTTGCTGCGTAATCAGGTATCTCTTGCTTCTGAATGATGGAGAAGAGATTGGTCCAATGGTGGGGGTCATCCATCTTTCTATCTCCTTCACCTCATCCCTCTATTCCTACTAGAGATTTTCTGTGAGATTGGCATCCTCTTCCCTTTCTTCAGAGAAGATAAAGGAAAAGAGGATGTATTTTTTGTTCCAAATATTGCTATAGGAAAAAAATACCTGAAATCAAAGTCAGGGTTGAGGTGACTAGAGTACTTTAGCTATATAGCAGATGCGTAACTACATGATGTTTATTTCTCTTATTTAGTTGTCAGTGAGGTTGGAGAATAATATGGGATATGTTTAAATCCAAGGAAAAGGAGTCAACTCCAGCATTAAAAAGAAATGATTTCTTTATATTCTATGTGGTATCCATTCAACATGAAATTCAAATCATATATTATGCTGTTTGAAAAGGGTTGTGCAAATCATTAAACTCTTCGCCACTGACGCTTGGTTTCAGACTTCTCTTTTCACCTGTAGAGTCTGGCTGAGCTCTTTGAATCAGTTAATCAGGTGGTTGTACAAAATGCTATGTCAGCTGTCAGATTTTCTTTTATCCCAAAGGCATTAATATACGCTTTTCCTTGGTTATATTTTACTGCACCTGGGCTTTTCATGTTTTGAAATCTTGGTGCCTCAATGTATATGGAATTTACTGCAGGCTGGCAGTGCTGTCACATATCTGTCAGATTAGGAACAAGGCAGTTGTTATACTTGAGTGATCATCTTTTCAGGTGGAAATATCTTGGGATAACAGATTGGATGAATCTAGAAGAGCTAATTCCTCCAGTATCTGAACATGGCGTTTTTTTGAGCAAAAGAGAATGCCTTTTGATACAATGGAGAAGGATGTACTGGGAGAGGTGCTCTTGAGGGATTAGTAGAATGGAACGGGCAGCCTTCAAAAGGATGGAGTCTTAGAGAAACTTGCTCTCCATAGCAGGGAAGTAGTTGTTTAATTTTATCATGAACCAGGTTATCTTAAGGAGAGGAGGAAAAAAAAAAAAAAAAGAGAGGAAAGAAGAGTTTGAAAAATGGAATGGAGGGTAATGGAGAGAAAAAGTCTTGAGGAGAAGGGAAATCTACTTTTCTAAGTCTTTGGAGAGCTCATTTAGCCTGTCAAATAGCATAGAAAGTGTGGTAGATTTGCAAGGTGCTGGCACATGTGACTCATTTCCAGTGAAGATGCCATTGACTTCAGGATGCCATTGATGCTCAGAAAGGTGCAAATGCAGCAATGTGTAGGAGCTGCAATGCTGTCTGCTTTGGCCCATAAAGCAGTGCCTTGCCTGTATGCTCCTAGCAAAGCAACCTCATGACAGAAGACATTTGACTTTAATAATTTGTCATTTTGGACAAATTAACTGGAACATCTCTTAAAATAAATATTTAGAACTTTGTGCAAAATTTTGACAGTGAAAAACACATGAAAATTCCTCTCAGTCGTATGATACAGCATAGCATACATTCCCAATGAAACTGAAAAGCTAAAAGGCTGTAAAAAAAAAATCTGTCTGGTAAAAATATAGATCTATCTGTCTTCTTTAAAACATCCTCCCTACAGTATGCAGCCAAGCCCTAAATAGTTCAGAGAAAGTCAGCAGTGCCTGTGATTGACAGCTTTGTCTTGATCTTACTATATCTGAGCTGTCTGTTCTGTGCTGCTGCCTATTGTGCTAAGTGCTGAGCAGATGAAACTATGATCCAGCCAGCCAGTGAAGCCCATAACATCCACAGTATAAAAGAGATACCTGGACTAAGGAGTTATCTGTATGACTATGTGTAACTTCACCACAGAAGTTAAAAAGATGAAAAAATTATTGTGAAAACTCCTACTGCTGGATCTTAATTTTGAATCCATATCTCTTGCTTTGTTCAGATGTTGAATATTCAAACAAAAAAACCCTAGCTTTTAATATTTGATTTTTTTTAATATGATGTCTTTTTTAATTATGATATAGCTAGAAAAAGTTTTAAAATATCTGTAATCAAAAGTGGTAGTCTTTAATAGCAAAGCTGAGATATAATATGCATACTGATGGTGATTTAATATGCATTGATCCAGGTCACCAATGGTTGTTTTTTGTGGTGGTGGTTCAAACTAAATGGCAACAAATTAGGGAGGTCAGCTCATTAATGCAATACCAGAAGATTTAGGCTATGAATAGTCCTGTGATTATATAATATATACATATATAATTATATTTTAATACAATATATATACTATACATAATTATATATATAATTATATATATTATGTATTTTAGTAGTTTAGACATATTAACAAGATTCCTGCTGATAGCCTGAGTAGACAAACATTTTACAGTTAGTTTTTGCTTCTTCAGCTTGAAATTGAGGTCTAGAAATCATATCCTATGAGGAAAAAAACTGTGGAAATTTGTTTGCTTGGTTCCCAGGAGATAAAGCAAAGGAGAGACTTGATAGTAGAGATAGGTAAGACATTAACATGAAAATGGCTTGTGTAATGAGGAACAAAAACTACAAGTCTGCTGTTGGCAGGACAAGAAATAACAAATCTAATTTGTAGAAAGGTTCAAGTTAAGCTTTGTGAAGGATTTTCTTACTCCAGTTAAATATTGAATAAATTGCCTAGGAAGGCTACAGAATTGGTTGTTTAAAAGCTAAACAAACGAGATGCAGTTTTTTTTGATAAATAGTTTAGGAAAGGTGAATCTGTCTTGAAATATTTGAAATGGGAACAATCCCTAATTTCTATGCTTTTATGAAAATGAAATTTGAAGTAGCCCTGTCATCACCTCCAAGTGTGAAGACTACATTTTTTCTTAATGAAGAATTGAAGAAGTGAAGATTGCATTTTTTCTTATGATTTAATATATTATTTATTGACAGTGACTGTTCTCATAGGGATAAAAATATCATTAATACTTGCCCTGACCTATGAAGTAATGTTTCAGAAGGGAGGCCACTGAACTAGATGTTGCTTAGGTAAAAGTAGTATCCTAGGATCTCTCTTAAGTATTCCTTCCAAAAGAGAAATAGGGTAATACCAATTTTGTAATATTTACTGAAGTGTTTCATATGCCAATTGGGATTGATCGTGCTCCACTATGGTCTAACATTACCTTTTTATTCTTATCAAGTACATGTCTTGATGGTTGTATGTAACTTGGACCAGCTGCATAACTTCTAGAATAACTCTTAACTCTGGCAATTCTTACATTTAATGGTTTTAGGAAACGTACAGATGTGCGAAAAATAATTTACCTTGTTCTTAGATTACCTTTAATCTTGGTAATTAATTACCATTAATTCTGTTAAACATAAATTAATTTGCCTCTAATCAAAATTAATATGATACAAAGCTATTTAGAAGACTAATGTGTTAAGTGCCCTATAAATCAACATGATTTCACATCTTGAATATCAAAAAGAATACAGAAAAAATGAAGCGTGTGTGTGTGAAAAGGGAGGAACTGAAGGTCCATATTTGGGCAGTATGCTGCCCTTGGGATTACATGGAAATGGTGGAGAATGGTGGTGTGATTGGGAGTACTGCAATGGGTGGATAAAGGCTTCCGGGGAAGGGCAGCAGGGAAGGTGCGTGTGGGGCTTGGGTGTGGAGCAGCCAAAGGCTTATGGCCAGGACTAGAGGGAAGGGGATGTCACCATGGGCATCTCACATTTTACTCTTTAGCAGGACCTTTGGCATGGTCTCTCCTAGCAGACTGAATGAGAGCACTACTAGATGGTTGGATCTGTCTGGATTGCTGGGTTGATGATTCAAGCCTAACTAGGGACTGGTGTTATGAGGCATTTTTTGGTGTTCAAGCTGAGAACCAATGTTGTTTAGCATCTTCAGGAACAATATGGGTGGTGGAATAGAAAGCACTATTGTCATGTCTGCAGGTAACATCAAACTGTGAGGAGCTCTGGATGTGTGGCAGGGCAAGGCTACCATTCAAAGGGACTCCTTTGAACAACTGGCAGAAGGCTTCAGCTCCATAATGACAAGTCTTGTGCATGAAATGGAGTAATGCTATACAACTGTGCCAAAAGGGCCCTGCTGGCGAGACGGCCATGAGTGCGGCCCAGCACCCTTGTTTCCACAAAACCACCCACCTGCTGAACTCTATTGCCAAGAGAATAGCCAACAATTTAAGAGATGCAGATACTTTAAATATCCAGTATATGCCATTCTGTGTCTTTGGTATTATAGCCAGCTCTGAGTTTCCTAATGCAAATGAGACACTGATAAACTTATTTTGGACTTCTGAAAAGTCCCAGCCTAGTCACAGGTCTACTAGCAGAGCACAAAGTTCAAAACTCTACAAACAGCCAAATAAAGTAAAGGTGAATAATTTAACACGTCTTTGCAAATTTCTATTAGCTGTGATGAGCGGTCACTGTATTATAGAAGTTTTAAATGAGCTTAAACGTTTAATAACAACATATTAATGATAATAACATGTAGAGCTTTCTTTGGCTGAAGTAGTTTCAGAAATGACCCCTAAAATCAAACAAAAGCCACTCACAGTGGGATTGATGTTGTGGCTCAACTTCCAAGATTCAAAGAAGTAATTTGAGTAGGTTTTGTATTAATTAATTTTTCCTCACCTAAAGTGGCTTCTCCTGCCTATAAAAATTTGCACTATCACTTTCCCTGGAGTTTCTTTACCTTCTTTTTGCCAATTTTGTCACCTTTGTAACATTTTCTTCTCTAAAGAATAATGAGCCTCAAGGACCGAACTCAGCTAATCTAATTTTCTCAGTTCATTTGAATCCCTACTGAGTCAAATGTATTTTCACATCCTGTGTCTTGACAGTTGATAAATTTCAATGAGAAATCAGTGGTCAGGTATAATTCAGAAAAGCAACGGAAAAGACAGGTAGGTATTTAGAATGATGTTCATTGCAGAAGAAAAAAAGGCTTCATTTCTTTCCTCTCTAAATATGCATGCTCTTCCTAATGGCTGCTTGAGACTGAGATTTCATAAAATAAGGTAATGGAGCTAGATTTTATCCCCCTTTTCAGTGGCAGTGAAGTACTTACAAACTGCCTTTTTTTTTTTTTTTTTTTTTTTTAAATAATGCTTTATAGCCATTATTAAAAAAAATAAAAAAAGATGCTTTAGTTTCCACTTTTATTTGCTCACTGTCTATTGATCTGCTATTCTCAGAATTGCAGCCTCGAACAATGAATAGTTTCCAAGCTGCTAAATTAATCATAAGTAGGTGAGTTCTTCAGGTTTTT
>NW_020455588.1:3078067-3090455 GCF_003342845.1 Nothoprocta perdicaria
CCAATGAACATTACAGAATTCTTTAATATACCCTGTAATGATGCAGCACTTTTCTTTGGAGACAGCAGATTCTGCAACTAAAGCCATGCCTATAAAGGAATTATTTCAATGCATGCCATATTACATTATGCTACCTATTCTGTGTTGAAAAAATATAAAGTCTCTTTTCAACTTCAATTTCAACTGATGCGATCTAAGTTAATTTTATATCAGGTCCTTGTGCTATTTACCAGTATGACTACCCTAGGATATTTTTAACTTTTACTACTAATTCTTATATGCCCTGAATTTATGTCTAAAAAAGATCATAATGGACTAATAGAAAGATTAAATACAGTTAACGAATAAGAGAGTTGTTGTTCTTAGAGGGAGTTGTGATGTTTTGCAAATTAATTTTTATGCCTTGAAATATAAAACCTTTCAAAGGATTTTACTGGGAGTGAGGTAAGTGTATTTTTAAATTACAATAGTTCTGTTGAGCTTCTGAGTTGTTATTCTCCAGTCTGCCTCCATTAATTGCTAGAACTGGAATCTAAGTCAAAGTTTAGATGGGCTGAGGAAGAGCTGACTTGATATTTAAATGCCTCTGAAAAACTTACTTATGACACATTCAAGATATATGTATTAACATTTATTTCTCTCAGCCATTCTCCACTTCCAAAGCTAGCTCAGTTATTTTGTTCTCAAACCGAGAGCAATTTTACTTAAATGATTGTTTTCAGATTAGTTCTAAATTGTCAAAATGAGGCAAAAAGCTGATTGAAAGAAGTTGTTCCATGTCCTTTTCAGAAATATATTTGTTTCTAAGTCTGTTATTTCTAGAATTTGTCATAATTCTGTCTAGTATTCAAGATTTACCAGGTTGACAGCATCCATGAATTTATAGCCCCTTTTAGTAATATGCTTTGTGTGTGTGTACAATGTGTCATCTCTATTATACACTCTGCGTAGTTTCAAGGGTTTTTTTTTTTTTTTTTTTTTTTTTTTGAAAAGGAATGGAGGAATTTTCTCTCATGAGGCATTTTCACAATACCTCAACTAACAAATTCGTATGAGAACTTAGTATGTTTTTGATTAGATACTTCCAGAACAGTAGCTGAAGCTACTTGTATTTCCCTTGTTTTTTCAAATCTTCCTTGCTCACTTTAGATGCAAATCGTTATTTTTTATTTTATATTGGCCGTATTTTAGTATTAGTTTCATATTTTGTCCCTGTAGAACTTTTCCCTATTTTATCCTCCTCTCTGAAATCCTAGCATCTTCTTTTACATTTACATTTTTAAGACTCCCAGCGGAGAAGTAACTTTTGTTCCAGTGTTTTCCATGCATTTCAGATGGAATACAAAAAAGAAAAGTTATGTGAAACAATTACATACAAATTACAAAAGCAAATGTCAGAATAAATTAGCAGAGTACCTGAGGGGTAATTTATTCTTATTGGGTTCTAATGTGAAAAAAGAAAAAATGAATCATCTTTTCTCTTTGTAAGCTTGGACTTCAGGAAAATCTTCCTGAATTGGTTTTGCTCAGTAACTAGGGATCCTATCTGCTTAGTGGGAAGGTTGTAAGGTTGCTGTGAATCACACCAATTGTCCATCTAATTCACAGCCTACGTAATAGTGCTAGTGCTATCTACTAGCAGTGAAGGATTCTTTTTAAACATGCTTTTCCTTTTGCTGTAGGTGATGACTTATGCATAGAAATCTAAGAATATTTTATCCTTTCAAATTTTTCCAGAGTGTTTTTTTTTATTTCTGCTTAAACTTGAAACCACAAACTCTTGTTAACTTTTGAATTGTATAGAATCCCCAGAATATAAGAAATAGAACTCTAATGCCTAGTAATGCTCTTCATTTTGCATGATTTTGTCTTCTTGGATTCTTTTTATTTTAAGATTACTTGTTATGGAACAACTATTCCTGTGTGTGTTGGTTATGTCAAACCAGAATAGTCTTGGCTCTTCTTTTCATTGGCAGCCATAGCATCTCTCAGGACACTTCCGCTTCAGGTTGATAGTTTCGTGAAAGTCCCAGGGTAGTATGTCAAGACAGCCTGAGATAAAAGAAGATTTGAGGATCTTTTCAGAACAAATGAGCAAGAGCTCTTTTCAGAGTCTTGTTCCTGCTCGTACATTGACAGCAATAGAAAGGCTACAACTCTCACCTTGCAATGACATTTAGATGGGAGCTGTGCCTGCTTTCAGGGATTTCAGGGTTGTACAGCATATCTCCATTTACACCTAAGTAATAAATCAGGTCTTGGGCACAAACTTAAGCTGCTAGCTTCTCTCCCAGATGGCTGTGGTGAAAATGCAGAGGGAAAATAAATGCAGAATTAGGGCTGCCTACATATTGCTCCTTGCTGATGACCATACCTAAAGCTGCTTCCTCTCTATCCCTTCAACATCTCTCCTCTTTTCTATGGTAAATTTCATGAATGGCATTTTTTTCCTTTGCTTTTGAAGAAATTTAGCTTGGATTATAAATGTCAGATGGCCAGTTAATTGTATCACGCTGGAAACCTACAAAGAAGTATGTTTTCTCACACTCTTAACTTGGATTACTTCAGGTTTAACTTGTACACTTTTGGTGTGACTGTCCACTGCAATTTTATACCATTTCTTAAATATATGCCTGAACACATGTAGGTGAATCAAATATTGTAAATACTCTATAAAGATTTTGGGTTAAGCTTTAATACTTCAATAGATAAAGTATCCAGATACCACAGCTAATGCTAACAAATAGCATTAATGATAAATTATTTTTCAATTTCATAACAGATTTTTACTGTAAATTTTCTCACTACGTGAATCTATTTAAAGCTGATATGGACGTAAGCAAATACATTTATAACCTGAAACTGTATTACTTGATCAAAGTTATGCTCTTGACATTGTTGGTCTATAAGTCCATCTGTAATTTCCCTATAGATTTTCTTCATTTGCCTCTTTATTTGCTGAAACACTACTCTTCAGGGAAGAAGTCACTGAGCAGTGTGCTTTTTGGGGGTTATATTTACAAGTCTTATTGCCACTGTATCATTAGATAGCAGTCTTTTCCTTACTCACAAATAGAACAAAGTATTAAATTTTGAATTCAGTATTTTGTATATTGAAACTCTAAACCATGCTTTTACTGATTCTTAAAATGAGTGAGGATATAATTACATCCAGTCAACTAGCTTTTATTCTTTTTCTCTCTGATTTAAACTTTAGTTAGTTGCTTATATCATCTTTGTCTTCTGCCATCCCTTTGGAATAGAGAGATCTTGCTGGATGAACTGTCATTAGTGATATTTTGAAGGGTGGTTGGTTTGTAAATCCTAGTTAGCAGATAGCTCTTTTTTAAGAAGAGCTTTTAGTCTTTTAGTCTCTTTTGACTCTCAGAAGTTTTGAAAGTCTGTAGTGCATTTCACAGCAAAGGTAACCTTTAAGTGAGACTCAACAGCAAAACAGCACAGATTTTACTTATTTTATTCTGCCTTAGTTTCTGATTTTACTGTTCTTACTCATATTAAGTGGCTGGTGGCATTTGTTTTCTGTGAAATTATCTTGATAAAATTAAGGATATCAGAAGTAGGATCTTATTCTGAACAGCAGGGCCATTAATTCTTGGTTTTAAGATCTTTTCAACTAAATAATGTTGCAGGATGGTTGTCATAAGCACAAATCTAATTCCTGCATTGAAATTACTGTTAAAACAAAGTTTTGTTCCAAGATCAGTTCCTGAGAAAAACTGTGACTTATTCTGAATATTTCCCACTAAGTCTTGCTCTTATTAAATCTTTATGCATAAAAAATAACACTTTAAGAACATTGACATGCTACGATTTTTTCAAAGGCATTAGAAAATATTTAGAAGCTTATACTATGTAAGGGAACAGGGTGGCATGCATACTTTATGAATGTTTGGACTATATTTTATCCAGTAGAACCCCAAAACTCCAAACTGGAAGTTGTAGAACAAGCTCCCAAAAGACAACTATCCACATGGATGTGTGCACACATACACATGCACAAAAGATCATCTTCCAAAAATTAAGTTATAAAGAAAAAAAGGGGAAGGGGTCATCAAGTGGAGTAATAATGAGGCAAAGTTGAAATGATATTCAATTACAGCTCCAAAAATGACATGACATACTTGCTAAAGGTTCACTGTTCTCATTCTTCCATGAAAATATGGAATGAAAAGAAAGCCTGGGGAGAGGTCACATCTTCCAAACATAGCATTAGATTTTAAAGTAAACACTCATCAGAGCAAGAAATGTAGGAAATGAACTAGGATTTACTTCCTTAAAGGAGTGAGCCTCATGCAGAATTTTGCCATGATGGTTGTTACCTGCTGACTTTCCCATCAGTGGTTTGCTTGCAGTTTCAATCAAATCTCATGGAGAGTTAGTGATTCACACGTGTGTTGGGGTAGTAAATCCCAGCACGTTCTGTGAAATTACATGGCCAGGACTAGCTCTGTGGGCACCTTACTGAAAAAAGATAAGTTTGAGGTGGTTGTTCCTTGTACGTGTTAGAAATCCCCCTGGGAGAGAGTGCTCAAGGTTCAGATATGGAAGAAACCAACTGTTGTTTGCTCTGCTGCTCCTGCATTTCCAGTTCACCAAAGATCTAAGCATCCACCTGTATGAACCTCATAAATAATGTCTTATGTGTTTAGTTCTGCTCTCTTTTTAGGCTAGGGACACTTTAGGAAACTTAAGTGATCACTTAAGTGATCTTCTCAATGTACTTGTTTTGTTTTTTGCGCAAGATCTGGATACACCTGAATTCAGGTGTCTTGCTTGTAAGGATAGTTGCACATCACATTTAGGGAGAAAAAATGAGATGCAAAACCGGGAAAATAAATTTGAAGATCATTTTGGGGGCCCTAGGGTTATTTGAAATAACTTAAAAGCTCATACCTCATCTTTCAGATATTTGTCAGGTATAGAGATTTTTCTTCATAATTTTAATATATTTCTTAAACTGAAATAGTCTAACCAGAATATGGAAGTATGTTACTTTTAAAAAAGAGATCTCTAGAATGCATTGCTTTTCATAGAAACCAAGTGGATTTCACAAAACAGATTTGTAGTTTGTCTTCTCCCTGGATATATTGGACATATTGCCAAAGTCTTTTTCCTGTAATGGAACTCAGCTTTGTTTTTAGTGATATTCCAAGGAGCAGCCTATAATCAGGTTCATTGTGTGACAGCAGAACGTGAGTCTTCACAATTTGATCGCTCTCCAAAATTGATATTTCTTCTACAAATAAGGCTATAAATGGTAAATACAGTTGTATAATTACATATGCAAAAATGTATACTCATTCAAAACCTGAAATATGCCTGTATGTATGATTATGCCTGTAATACAGTACACATAACTGTGTGCTTTCTCCATACAACTAATTTCTGTATTGGCTTGATGCCTACAGTCTTGGATAGGTTCTAAGAAGGCCCTAGTGGAATAATTTCTGTAGTGCTACAACATATATGATCAAACTGCTGTAATTTTTAAGCTTCAAAATAGACATTTTAAAAGCAACATAATCCTAATTATGGAAATATCCTTTTGAGTAAAGAAACTCATTTTTAACATTTCTTAAAAGAGAAAGTATTAACACAGCAGTGTGGGGTGAAGGCCTTTGAATTTAGACAAGCCTACCCTGTTTCCTTTTTTTTTCTTTCTTTTTTTTCCTTTCTTTTTTTTTCTCCTTTTTTTCTTCTTCAAAGAACACCTTAAAACACAGGTTTTCTTCTGTAATCAAACACAGCAGTATATGAAAGTACTTTCTTTTATAACTTTCAAAACATTGACTTGAAATACCCTCCTGTGTTAAGATGGGAAGACTTGAGAGAGTAAAGGTGTATGATGCAGGCAAGGAGATAATCTGAAGTGTGAAAAGGCAGTAAGTGCAGAGGAGGAAGAAAGTGGCAAAGGCTTCACTTTTATAGATCTTATTTTTTATAGAAAATGCAGTAAAACAACAACTTTTTATTAGAGCTCTTCCCAAATTCTTGTTAGGAGTCTAAAAATACTAGGAGATTTTAAAAAACAACCAAAGATTTGCCCTTTCAATTCAGCCCTTTAATTTGACATTATTTAATGTTTCATCTATAAATTGCATCCCTTAAAAGAATGCAGAAAAATCTAGAATATGGTTCTTAAGATGAAACAGTTTCTGAACACACTTCAGAGCCAATTAGAAATTATTTTGTGTAACCAAACTTGTAAACATCAAAGTGCTTTTTCCATACTTAAATACTTTAAAAGTAAGTTTCTGAATTAAGGCAGAAAGACTAAGAATTCTTCTATGGACAGATTCCCAGAATTGCACAGCCCTTAATTCTGGTTCCTACTAACTTCAGTGGGGCAGCAAGAGCAGGTACTCATGTCTCGAAGCACCTCCACAGATCCAGTTCTGGCTCTGTGGCACGTACCTTGTCACAGCTTCACAAGATGTGGTAGGATCAAAGAAAAAAGAAACAGTTTTCCCAAGTCCTCAGCTAGAGTTCAGGTATAGTATTATTCTTCCTATTTAACCCTTGTATGACCTCTTTCATACATAAACAAAACACAGGAAATACGATCACTCGGTGACTGATGGATTAGAAGGGAGAGTTTTGCTCTTATATGTGCTGCTTATCAAACATGCAATTTTGCTTAAAAATATTTTCAAAATGGATGTATCTGACAGTAGCATAATTTACACTTTCAAAGTGCTTGAGCTGTGTGATCACATAAGTATTATGTATCAGCCTTGTCCCAATGTTATCATTTCAGGTCATTCCAGAACTGCTCATTTATACTGTAGTCTAAGTGTCAAACATTAAAAGAATGTTTCCTGTTATCATAACAGAAAGGTGTGGAATTGCTGAAATGCAAGAGGATAGAAAAGAAATGATATAAGAAAGCTCTGACATTGTGAAAAGGCGTCTCCTGTAGTAACGGCACAGTTCTCAGTTTCTTTCTAGATATCATGACTGCTTTAGCTTTGACTATGGAAAACTGGCTCATGGAACAAATGAATCTTGAATGTTTTTAGTACAATATGTTTTAGGTAGTATAGGCAATGCAAAACATGAGGATGTGGGTTTATTTTTTGAGCGTGCACATATAAGGCTTCAGAAGACTCTGTTTCAAAGATACGGTTTGTAGTTTTTATATCGGGATGAATTATATCTATCTCAGCAGCGAGAGCAATATCACTTCACTGCATGTGGCTGACATAAAAATTCAGATGTGACCTTCTTTCCAGATCCATTTTTCCAGCACAACCACAGAAGTGTTGAAGAGCTTCCTGTGATTATTTGAATTTTACTCTTCAGACTTTGAAATTATTTCTGTCTTTCTATTCCAAGTTATTAATGTGTGCAATCTGTACTGCTGGATGTGCGCTAATAAAGCGATACTGCATATACTTAACATGCTAGATATTTTGCTTCCTTATGGGACATTTATTTAAGGACAATAGCATGGATGTGGTAGCACCTGAACATTTCCTAGTAATTATTATTGTGGTCAGTTGTTGGCTGTGTCATCTTATGAATTCTCTCAGCTCATGCAGATGGCTCAGAATGATTTTATGAGGTGGTTATTCTTAGATTGAGGGTGATAAACTATCCCAAATTCTTTAATTTAAAGGAGAATAAAGTACATGTTAGAAATGTGGTTAGATGGGCTGATCGTATCTGAATCTTCTTTCATTTTCTTCTTCTTTTAATAATCAGCTGTCCCTCTTCCCCTTCCCCCCTCCACATGTGACATATATATCCATAACTAAAATATCAGGAATATTGTTGGTAACATCCATTTTTGCAAGTGAGCTGGACGTTAGGATGTTACCAGTTAGGAAGTAAAGCCTCCCTGGAGTAGCCTTTACAGCAGCAATGAACAGTATTATGTCGGTATTAAAAATGTATCTCCAGAAAAGCATAGATCTTATTGCTGAATTAAGCTGTTAGTAATGAAAAAGGCTTTACCAATTACAAGCTTTCAAAGAAGTATTTACAGACCTTTCTTTTCACCTTATTTCTACTTCTTTCTTCTTCTGGTGGAAAACCTAGGAGGCTTTTGATCCTAAATTTCATTTTCTAGTGGCCAGACTTGTATCTCATTTTCTGTCCTCCATTGCCTTGCAAGCTGGGAGAGTTTAAAAGCAATCAGTAAACTAGTATCAGATAAAACCTGAAATTATCATTGTAAATGTTAGTGATTTCTGATTTACTGAGAAGATCAGCGTAGCATAATTCAGTTTTGTCACTAATCTAAAAGCTCACAGCCTGTTTAATAAAGTTGTTGGGAATCAATTTAAGCAGTCTAGAAATATAATGATTTTGCCACATATTTAGTAATTGAATAACTCTAATGTAATTATGCTAGTCTTACTGATAAATAAATTATTCCTAATCAAAGCACTACCTTCGTGAATCTTTTAGATTAGTAGTGCTTCTTTTACAGTATTGTTTTAGCATCTTGTTTGACCTCTCAGGGATTGCTATAAAGAACAGAAGTGCAGTAAGAAGTCCAAAACTAGGATGCACTGGAGAAAGTGTAAGGTAGGAAAGGGGGAGAAGATAGAGTATGCCAGGGAAGAGTGGCTTTCCCTGTATTGATGTCCAGTCCCTGCTTTCCCATAGCTCCCATTTTTCAGCTTACTGAGCCTCAACTAGCCTCAACTTCAGCCTTGTTCCTCCAAGATGCCACTTTTTATCCTACATTTGATTAAAAATAAAGCTGTGGTCTCTCTGCAGAGACACTTGTGTGCATCATGGCTTGCCACTGTCTTTCCTGACCATGGTGACCTTCCTTCTTGATCCTCTGCTTAACCTGAGTCCCACCTGAGCTGCCCCCAGGCTTCTTCTGCTGCATCCCCTGGCATCAACCCCTACCCTCTGATTTCAGCTTGAGGCCTTGCTTGGTTGTCACTGTTGCTGCCCATCTCCTCCTGTCTCCCCCAGCTCTGCTGCTCTGGCAGGTTTCTACTGTGCAGATGGAGGAGATACTGACCCACGTTGGCGTGAGGAAACAGTGATGGCTGCCAATGAAGGCAGAGCTTGCAGGGCAGGACGACTGTGTAGTTATCTATTACTTTATTGCCGTTTTAAATAAATAAATAAATCCATAGAGTATACACTAACTATCCCTAATCAATCTTCAAGAGTCACAGAAAAACTATTTGTAGGAGTCTGAGCTCTGGAGCCCTCATCAAGAGAGAAGACCCAACATGAGGCCGAAGAAAGTTGTGTACCTGGTTCTGACAGTGATTGCAATGTGCTTCACTTGGATCAGAAATGGTGGGATTTGATAGCTATAACTAAGGCTGATGCTCTGAGTTACTGATAAAATCTTCTAGAAGAGCAGAGGAAGCCCTGAGGAGGCCTGGTGTAAAAACTAATGGCTCTACATAGATTCTTCTACACAAGATTTAGTTTTAAAACATGTCCTCTCTATTCTTTTTGTAATACTCTAGATATTTATCTTTTCTTGTGAGAATCTTCCCCTGACCAGGAGACCTATCAGGGTTGTAATTTCTGGCCTGGGCCAGCAATGAGGGGATTTAGTCCTAGCATGGGCCTGGAAAAATCTCTGGGGTTCAGGTTAGAGCCAAGAGGTTCCATTCTGGTGGGCTGGGGAAGGACCTTCCAAAGGAAAGGCTTTCCACTATTTCTTTTAGTCCTCTGTTTTTTGTTGTCGTTGTTGTTTTTATCTGTTCAGAGTTGCCAGAACTTAAAAAAAAAAATAAAAAGGGGCAGCATATATAATTTTTCTCCTAGTGACTGTCGAAGTGCTGCAGGTTCCCTTTTCACATTCTGTTGATTAGCTTTTTCAGTCACTCTTGTTTCTAAATAATTAATTAAGGAAGACATTTAAACCACATATTCTACTTACTGTTCTCCTTAGTTACACATTGCTTAAAAGCTAATTTAACTTAATCTGTTGCTTGACTAGATCTTCATAGTTTCAGAAGATAATTATACATTTACATTGCATTATTATGATTGAATCTAAATATTCAATTAACACATTAATTAAGTTTTCATGGTGATTATTTTAATGTTAAATCACTTTTTCATTGTTCAATGTTGCAAATTGACTTTGCTAACAAAGATATTACACCTACTTAATGGAAAGCAATTTATGTAAATCCAGTTATGAACAATATTGCATGATTCATTTATGATGATTAATGAAAAAATTAATAATGTGTGAATCCCCTATAACAGTTCTAACATTAAATTGATATTGACACATTATTTAGAACTATGCAGAAGTTGGCAACTTTTTCTTCAGGTGCTAAGGACCACTGTACACATAAAATATAAAAAATACACAACTCTGTAGTATCATCAGTAGTAGGTATCATCAACCTTATTTCACTCTTGAATCAGGAAAAGCAAGGGGTAGAAGATAAAGGGTTTTTTTTGTTCCTGAAGTTTATTCACTTATTTGTATTTTAAGGCTTTTAGTAAAACACAGTAACATGGTCTTATCTTTCAGCTTCAAATTTGTAAAATTAGCTGGAATGTTTCAAACCAAAATTCTAGTTTTAAAATGACCTTTTAAATTAATTTTTCATAAAGCATTTCAGTCAATATGAACATAGGAGCTTCAAGAGATTGAAATAAAGGAATGAAAAGGAAATGTCTACTTCAAACATTTGAAAATCGGCTATCATAAAAGACTAAACTTAAATCATCTGTAACAAAATCAACTACTTTTTAGGGGAAAAAATGTTATTTTTAAAAGAAAATTAGTTACAGTTCTTTATTGAGACCTTAAAGATGCTTTATCAGTCACAGCCTAAATACAAAGTTGATTAAGCTCTGGACATAATACATCCCTGAGAAATGTGAGAACGTGGATTTAGGACTACTTTCTGATTAAAAAAAAAGTCCATATCCAACAGTGTATGTGTATTAAAAGGAGAGTTACAGTGACACCATGACCACCGCATGAAATTATATTTTTGAATAAAACTGCAAGGTTGGATACTTATTGAACTATTTCCCTCAACAATATATGTATCAGACTTTGGCATATGGTAGGCATCTGGTCAAGAATTTAACACTGCTAAACAAAGAAGTACATTCAGCCCTGTATAAATAAAGGAAAATACTAACTATCAGATAAATGTTAAAATTCTGACCTGTAACTTCTTATCAGAGGAAAGAAAAAGTATTAAATATATTTTTCTGCTGCTCTATTCTTCTCCCTGAACTGAAATGTGCTGTAAGGCACAACACAATGAGGTGCAATAAGGTATGAAGATAAGGAAGATGAAGTCTGGGAGCTTTTCTGATATCTATTAGGTATGATTTTATGTACTAAGTTGTAAAGGCAAGATAAAATATCTTTATATTATAAAGATCTGTCCTAAGTTATTTTTAGCTGTAATTTTATGTGTAGCTGACATCCTTGCTCTTACTGTATTCCTGATGTCTCCTTATGGTGACACCTTATCATGATCCTGTCAGTGCTAAAATTTCAGTATTAAATTATGGTAAGGAATGGCCTCTTCAGTATATTGTACTGCCAAGATCAATAACTCTTGTCAGAGTTTCACTATACTTGTTATAATCCTAACTTTGTCACAGGAGAAATTTACCTCTCTGAACAGGATTTTTCCATGTAAACAAATTCTAAAAAAAAAATACTATAGAGCACAGTAATGGTTGTTGAAATCATCAGCAATTTTTGGTTTGGTGAACATTAGTATTTGCCAAATAAGGCATATGCTCTTTCTATACCTATAGCCTTTGAATGATAAGTATTCTTTTGCACAACATAATCCTATTCTTTTGAGCTGTGCAAACCGTAGATGTGTCATTTCTTTAGATCACTAGAAAATGAAATGTTCTCATCCCATTGAATATAAAATTCATGAAAAATTCAAGGATTTATTTAGACTATTTTGCATTTAAATTTGTCAGGGTTTTTTTGGTTTGTTTTGGAATTGGGCGCTATCTTTCTGGAGGAGTTTATGGAAGCTAGGAGTAGATTATTCAGCATGAGGAGCACATGTGTGATGGTTCAGGCTAAGTTAACTTACCAGTGCTAAGTTGGTGTTTATTTTATGCCCCTACACCTTATTGTTATCTATTCTGCTCTATGTCGTGCACCCAGAAATGGAGATCAGACTTGAGAAGATGAAGGGGACTTCCCCCTCTACTCAGCCCTGGTGAGGCCACATCTGGAGTACTGCGTCCAGTTCTGGGCTCCCCAGTACAAGAGGGATGTGGAGCTGCTGGAGAGAGTCCAGCGCAGGGCTACCAGGATGATCAGGGGCCTGGAACATCTGCCCTATGAGCAGAGGCTGAGAGAGCTGGGTCTGTTCAGCCTGGAGAAGAGGAGGCTGAGGGGGGACCTGATCAGCGTGTATAAATACCTCAA
>NW_020455588.1:3090632-3152738 GCF_003342845.1 Nothoprocta perdicaria
CGCTTGGATGCAGCCCTGTGCCACGTGCTCTAGGTGACCCTGCTTGAGCAGGGGGGTTGGACTCGATGACCTCTGAGGTCCCTTCCAACCTTCGGCATTCTATGATTCTATGATTCTATGATTCTAAGTCCTTCCAGGCCATTATGTCTTCAAAGTTGTTTAGCTGAGATTTAGTTTACAGAGTATGTTTTTCTTTGTGGCCAGAAGAACTGGTAGAATTACAGATAAGCATTCAGAGAGGAAAAGAAGTAGATAACCAAGCAGTTTTTAAAGGTTTCTTTTGTCTGGCTTGGGTGTTGATTTGCTTGTTCATAGTGGTGATGACCTGATACTGGCTTTGCTTCAGGGACAAATGAGTAGCAGGACAAATTCTTGTGAATGAGCTCCAGTGACAGCCTTGCAATGAGAGTGTCATTATACAAACATAAAAAAACTTCACATGCTGCAGCTAGAAAATAGTCACAGTATGACGATAAAAGCAAATGAGTTTCTATTGTGTGGGGAAATGAATTTCCACCATGTGAGGGCCTTGCTGCTGTTTTGGTGGGAATTACAAAGGATGCCCATATACAGCTTTGCAATTCTTATCTGTCCTTAAATGGGACTTCAAGAAAACTATGCAAGTTGCTACCTACTAGACAGAATGTAACTATGGCATTTGTTACTAAATCAGTACATTTTAGATGTGCAGTACATCGTCATTATTAGAGTGTAATTATCTGATAATACTAGTTGTCAGCTCTCTGATGTTAATTGTTTAATTATAGCTTATTGTTATTTATTTTTTAATCTGTTTACCCAAATTACAGCATGCAGTATTGGAGTACTGAAACTATGGTACATTTAACTGTAAAAGGTTAGCACATTGCAGGAGTTTGGAACTGATAAATCTGAAAGGGATATCTTCATTTTCTTTTAAGGGACTTCCGCAGGGACTTCTGTTTTAGGTGTTTAGTTGACCCAAAGAAATTCAGAAGCAACCTAAAAAGTAGGATGAAAATTTTCATTTAAATGGCAGTGTGTATTTCTATAAGAGGTATATTTTAGCATAAAACTATTTTGTTATTCCACTCAAAAAAAAGTTGAAAATACACATATAGAACACAAACATTTTCCATCACTTTCTTCATATAATCTAGAGATAATTTCTAGATGCTGAATCTCAGGCTGCCTTTGGCTCTGAATCACCTTATCTAAGAGTAAAAAACTCACCTTATTGCCAGCTTCTCCCACCCACCTTGCCAGGCTTTGGCTGCTTTATTTTTCTCCAGGCAGTCCAAATGGCCCCTCAGTGTTTGTGGTCCCTCTACTCTCCATTCTCAGGCAGCAAATATGAATTAAGTCCCAGCTCCCAACATACTATTTCTTTGCAGTATGGAACAGGAAGCGTCTCCTGACAGCTAATTAAATAGTTCTCAAGTGGGGAAAAATAAAAAGGAAGGTCCAGCTAAATTAGGGAGGCTGTAAACAAAATGTTGATTTTTCTGGCTGCAGTAAAGTTAATGCGATAATTGACAGATCTGTGTCATTTTGAAAACATCCTTGGAAATGCAAGCTCTAGAGAGATGAATGGAATAATTCGCATCTCTTAGATACACTGGTTTTGACTCTTTCTGTAAGGGCAGGTGGCCAGGGCTACATCTGCTTTTGCATTAATCTGTGTTTAGAAGATTTTGTGCAGCTACACCTGGAAAATGTGCAGAATCATGCCTTTGGAGTAGAATTGGAAACAGATTAATTTGAAATTAATCTGGGAAAATGTAGGCCAAATCTGACACAGCTGTTCTTTGGTTCTGTCCTTGTAGAAGAAAAGTAGTGATTCTTTATTTGGAGTGATATGGAGAGATCATGATTTGTGCTCTTATTTCTTATTCTACTGACGATCCATTAGTGAAGTTTTGAGAACTTTACAGTCCAGTTTCTGCAAAAAAAAAGTGAAGAACTCTTTAATACCAGTTCATCTGGAGATATATTATTAGACCAGCAGTTGTCTGCATTTCAGTGTCCACAGGCATATTCCTTTGCTGACTTAGTCATCCTCTTATGTAGTATTTCTTTTTCAGTACATTTATTAGAGAGGCAATAATTCTGTAAATTATTCTTGGTCATAGATGAGTAAATAATCTGTTATGTATTCAAGCTTCACCTGTCAGCTTCATAGATTTCCTCTGAATGGCCACACTGCTGCACTGCACTCCCTCTAATTCGTGATGTGAGTAGTGTAACCCTTTTATGTCTTAGCTCCAGTGTGACTATTTTAATTTACAAGTTATCATAGAATCATAGAATCATAGAATGCCGAAGGTTGGAAGGGACCTCAGAGGCCATCGAGTCCAACCCCCCTGCTCACGCAGGGTCACCTAGAGCACGGGGCACAGGGCTGCATCCAAGCGGGTTTTAAAGATCTCCAAAGAAGGAGACTCCACAACCTCTCTGGGCAATTATGTTATGTAGCAATATTGCCTGATACTTAGCATTAATGTGGCTCTTCCATGACAAATTAGTTTTGAGGGTAATCTGTGGAACATGAGTACAAACAGGACTGAAGATAAGGATAATTTCACTGGACAGTTTCCATTTCTCCTAGTGGGGAGAAATACCTGTGGCATTGAGTTTGTCCCTGTGCATGTATCAGCACCTTTGTCCATAGCATTATAGAGTTGCTGGCTGTCAGCTAACCCAGGTCCCACCTCCCTCATGGAGAGGGACCATCACCAACACTAGATGAGCTCCTCAAATGTGCACAAGTTCCATGCAAAAAAATACCCATCACCTTGTTAGAAGTGGCTAGTTCCTTAAAATGAAGGCCCTTAAGATGAAGAAAAGCATACAAATGTCAATGTTTATAAGTAGCTGATAAATGTGTTAAAATGAGCAAAAAAGGAGCTTTCTTTCTGGTATGAGAAAGCCTTACCTGTTTATGATGTATGTCATAGCACAATAATGTAGTGTTTTTTCTTAATATATTATGTGATAAATTATTTTAGAAACAAGCCAGGATAAAAGAAACATTAAAAAAAAAAAAAAAAAGGCAATTTGTGCATATTCTTGGAATAGATTTTAACTAGAACAGGAACTAAGCTTATTCAAAAATAATGTTGATAATTATACTGTATATTTTCAATCAAAATATCACGGTTGATGGATTTCTTTCTAAAATTACACAAGTATTTCATTGCCTCCAGAGTTCATGTTTTCTGTGTAGTTTATTAAATAAAGCAGGGGAAAAATGCTTATCACTTTATGTGCTTATCAAAAGGGCATTTCTATGGTACACTTGATTAAGTCTCAAAGAAGAAGCAGTGCAAAGCCTTAGCTTTTCATAATCTGTCTTGAGTTCATGACATGAATATTTTTTATTGTTATTTTAGCCTCAGACACTGAATTTTAACCACGTACTATGACTCAGTAAACTAGAAAGTATGTTTGCTATACCGAATTATGCCTGAGTGCCACATGAGCTTCTACAGCATGAAGGAAAAAGACATGACAGGGTGCTTTCCATGCTAGCTCTGAGCTTCGTTTTCCTGCAGGAGCAGTACCTGCAGTATTGAACTATCCCTTGTGGAGAGCTTCTGGTTAGTAGTT
This sequence comes from Nothoprocta perdicaria, assembly GCF_003342845.1. Taxonomy (NCBI): domain Eukaryota; kingdom Metazoa; phylum Chordata; class Aves; order Tinamiformes; family Tinamidae; genus Nothoprocta; species Nothoprocta perdicaria. Next base: position 3,094,221 of record NW_020455588.1, read on the forward strand.
GCACACTGCCTCACTCGCTCTTCTGGAGGTAGACACTCATGTCCTTCTACTGAGCTTTGAATGCTTCCGTGTGTGTTTCTTGTTCAGGAGCCAACAGCCAAGGACAGCCCTGTGGACAGACTGCCGTGCCCAAAGGAACACAGCAGTCACCAGGTGAAATACTGCTATATTTAGAGCAACACATCTTTATCCCACATTTCCTTTGGGAACGTGTGATGTTGATGAACATTTGGTGCCTGTCAGAAGCCTTAATCCATCTGATAATCCATTAATGACTAAAATCGAGTGAAGGAAGATCATGGTCAGAAGGTGCTGCTAATTTTTAATCCAGTGTGGCACCTATTTGCTCTCATTCAGACCTCTCCAGGGAGGCTGAATTGCACTGGCTTGCACAGTATGCAAGGCAGTAGCAGCAGAAATGATGAATTAAATCAGCACTCGGAACCACATGAGAACATGTTACTCTTGAGAGGTGCCATTTGTTGCAGTAAAGTTCATCTGAGGCATCTTACAGTTTAAGGATTGTATTTTCACTAATGAGTTGTGAGGAGAAATACAAGGTTTAAAGCACTTCCAACCACTGGAAAAAGTTTTCCCTGTTTTATGTGGGATAACCTCTTTAGCCTCCATTAAGAATGAAATGAAGTTTTGACAGATTAAGACAGACTTTTTTTTTTTTTTAACTGACTTTTTTTTTTTATATTAGCCCTAGTAAAACTAAAGAAAATTCTTATCCAAATTGTGGACTGCTTCGTGATTATTTTGACAGGTAAGAATCTCCAAGAATGTTCAAAATCGCAAGTCGTTCTTGTTTCAGGATGTTTCTGTCAACAGAACCTCAAGGTTTCAAAATGCAATTCATATAATTCAATACAATTAGAACCTAGAATATGAAACATAGGGCTATAGATGAAAATATATGCAGGAGTATTGTGGCTAAAGGTGAGGGTTTTGTTTGACTTGTTTGTTTTGTTTCTGTTTATGATTGTACGGGCGTATAGTAATATTGTCCTTAAACTAACAGATTAAGTGTAAGGGTATAAGAATATTTTAGGGAAATTGATTCAGAATGCTGGAGATTTTAATGACCTGCAAAGATTTCCAAGAGAAAAAAGCATCGATATCTATTAGAAATCACTAAGAGTTAATCCAGAATACAACAAATGATAACAGTGCAGATGAACTTGCCATGATATAGCTTCCTGATAATTTGTTTCCTGGTAGCATAAAGCAAGAATTTTAACAAAAAGTATTTTTTAAAGGAAGATAATTGTATTCAGTCTTTGCTCAATATCAAACTTCCATGGTTCCAGATGTGAATTTTATTTGGCCTTTACCTCAGTCTACTGAAATTACGGAGCAAACAGTCTTTGTGGCAGTAGGCTGTGTGTGTGGTTTTGTGTGTGTGTATTTTTTTTTAAGTGCATATGTAGGCAGAAGGGTGCTGAAGCAATAAAAAGCACTATAATTGCAGCAAACTGTAGAATTAATGTAATTTATTATAAGCTTCAGTGGCTTAATGGCAGTGTCTCATGCAGGGTATAGGAGGAATATGCTTGCCATGTGCAGTAGAGGCATAGGACTATTTTGCTTTTTTGGCAAGGTAGATTATACAGAAAGAACTGTTCTACTTATTATGCTGCCCACTGTCACATTTAGTTTTCTTTTTTTTTTTTAGCAGGTGCCTATTTGTGTTGGAAGTCTTTATTTTGCATTCAGGAAATACAATGAAAATGGAAGCTTTTTCAGTTGACGAACAAGTCTTTATGTAGAAATGTACTGAGCTATTTATGCAAGGCTTTTTGTTGTTGTTTCTTAGGATTGGTGGTTGATACATTTACGTAATTTATGCAGTGCTTTCAACTGACATTTCTCTGCAAGAGTTTTTTGTTTGAAAATTAACCACTGAAAAGTTATCTGCAGAAAGGTAGTTGAGAATAGTTCTATTTACACTTAGAGATCAGATCAAAGTATTAGCTGAAGCCATGCGGTTCAGGCTGTACCTACCCACAGGTACAGGGTGCCTGAATATATCTAGTCATATCTTCACTCACTTATTTTGGTATTGAAATCGCCCAAGTTAAGAGAGCTTGAAAAGAAGTAGTACTGCCCAGAAGAAAGGGTATTAGAGTACAAACCAGCATTAGTTTCCTGGGCTGGAGGCCTGGAGCTGCCTGCGTGGCTGCTGTGCTAGTGATGATTTGCACTCCTTGGTCTGTGGCTCCCTTCTCTCACCACTGAGCCTGGCCTTGCAGGCAAGCTGCCCTGATTGCCCGCCTCTAAAACCAGCTCAGTATATATTATGTGTATTATATATATATATGTTTTTCTAGTTTGGCTTAGGACAAGCTTCCGTCTGCAAAGTATATCCTCCAAACTATCCCTGCTCTGTGCTGTGCAGGTGAGGATGTGGAATATCCTCCAAATGTCGAATAGTGTCATAATGCTGCTGCTTTTATTATACAATCGATAGAACAGCTATCCTGGTTCTCTTATTAACAACTTGAGTCAGCAGGAAGTTTTACACAAGCTTATGCTTAGCTGTGTTTTGCTTTTAGTCTTTGTTTTGTAATTTAACTGTGAAATTTCTAGTTAAAATTCTGAACTAGATGATTTTTTTTTCAATCTCCAATAATATACTTGAAGTGTATTATGGCACTCTGGCAAATGCTTCGTAGTGAGCAAATGCAACGTGCTCGGATCAATAATAAGGTATAGCAGGAGAATAATCCAGCAAATTTCATCTTGTAACTTGATACGCAGAAGACAAAAACGTTTTCTGCCTTAGCTGTGTAAAAACACTGTATAAAGCCATGCCAGGCAGGGACCCACCTCCATTCTTTAATTAGGTTTCCACATTTTCATGCTAGCATGAATGTGCCCCAGTGATGTGATGCCACCTGAGTCCTCCTGATTGGAGTCAAGCAGGAAGATTGGCTGGACATAATGATCCCTTTCTTGCCTAAAAATGTGTGAAACACTAGTAGATAGGCAAAATATGTGTGTTTAACAGAGATAATTACTTTTTCTAAAGAAAACATAATTTCTGTGAAATGAGTTTTAAAGGACTTGATATATGGCCATGCATATTTGCTTGTCGAGTTATGCCTGCAGTGCAGTATTACAGATATTGGATGCTAAGGGAGATGGGAATTATGTAGTCCTGCTTGTACAAAAGGTTATTAGTGTACTGCAGTATTTCTGATCTTGTTAGTTATGCTCACCTTTAAAAAATATATATATTTAGGTGCAAACACTACCTTTCTGTAATGTTTCACTGTCTTATGTTATGCTATTGTGTTATTTTGTAACACAAAGACTTGGGTTTAAATCAGAAGGTTTATATACAATATTTCGAAAATAGGTCAGGATTTTTTTATTTGCTTTGTAAACTTTGTGTAAACCCTTTTTCTCTTCCAACATTTGCTTTTAGCTTGTCTACCTTCCAACCATTTCCACATAATGGAGTTTATTTTGCATGATGGATTATGTAAGACCTGTTCATTCATCAGAAATGTGGTGCTTTAAATCACTTTAGGTCTTATTCTACTCTTCTTGACATGAGCACTGCTTTAAATGAAGTAAACAAACTGTCAGTGTAGTAAATGATACTAGTGGGTGATTAATAACATGTGGAGCTTCCTAAAGCAGAAAAACTTTAGGCTTGATCATATAGACCTTATAGGAGTCTATTAGCTACTGCAAGATTTCCTTGTGTGGAAAAGGCAATAGCAAAGTGATTTGGATGGCCAAAAGGTTGAACCCATCAGATTCCTCGCTTCTTTTTGAGATTGCATCTTGTTGTGGTTGTCATCAATCAACTGAGCTCTTCAGAAGTGCCGCAGAGCAGTGGAGGGTCTTTTCTCCCCTGGGACAGCAGGAACAGCTCAGGCTACTTTTAATGTCATATTTTTCTGAGTCCCTGCAAGTACAACTTGTGAATGTCTGAGAAGCAATTCGTGCCCAATATGTTGCCAGAAATTGTTGCAGGTATCAGTTCATGGTACAAACCATCCAATTTCAGTACAATTCTTGTAAATTAATTTTACTGAAAACGTGGATTTTTATGGACTCTAAGGAAAATGAGCTGCATTTCTATGAATCTGCTTTTTTTTTTTTTTTTTTTGTGAAAGTTTTGACTCTCTTTCTGGCTCTTTATCTCATCTGAACTCCTCAAGGAGCTGTAATAGTGAAGAAGAATAACTCATAGTAATTACTATCATTCTGTAGAATAAATTTGTTAAGAAAATGGCTTGTTTGATTTGATTTTTTTGGGGGGGGGGGCTGGAAGCTCCTAGATGAAATGGAAATTGTTCATGTATTATTGTTTCTTTTTACTCTTTAAGAAAATTGCATCTTTCTCATCTTTCCTCACACATTCTTTGTGAGCAGTTCCATGTGTCAGACAGGATCTGACAAATCCTCAAATTTGCAGGCTGTTTTGAAAAGTCCTTGCTACATCACTAAATAAAAGCAGTGAGAAGAAGTAAAGACAGGAGCATATACTGGATTATCTACTTCTAATGGGGTTCAATGCAAAGTAGGAAACTCCGAAAAATGGAAGCATGCATTTTCAGAGTTATTAAGCTGCATAAAGAATTATTAAATTATTAAAATGTGTATGCAAATCAGGAATAGACTTATATTAATAAAGATATAATAATAATGTCAGTATATTAGCTTACAAAAAGTTTCCAGAGCAGAGAATGAAAAGCTCCTCTTTTAACTGTGAGATCCAGAAAAGGATTAAAACTGTGTATTTAAAGTATTTCTCAAGAAGTTGCAAACCTACTGGTCTTCTCCAAACTCTGGCTTGTACAGCAGCTACTTCACGGAGAACTCTGCATCTTGGAGTGATTTAGGTTCTTAAATATAAGAGCTGTTTTTACTGTTAGTCCTATTATCCTGCCTGATCTCTACTTGCTTACTCCTTAAGTCATGTTGGTCCTGTGTGATCTACTAAACCTGTGTCTATGTCTTAAAATGTCTAAAAGCTGAAATGATACAAAGCACCTATGTTTTAGCAAGTGAATCTCTTATTTGCCTCACAACTGAATGTGTATGCAGTATGTGACTGCATGGAACAGAATTCAGTCTTTCAAACCCTCCTGTTTCAAATTTTGTACTCATCCTTGTGTATAATATAGTTTTACCTGTCTTCAGCAAGAAATCTACAAATGAAATAGGCAAGAGAAACCTTTTATCCTCTGCCTACATAAAGAGATTTTCTGTGGCTTGAAGAGGGGAATTGAATCTCTGCTTAGATTGGTAAAGAGTGTAGAAGGTTAGCAAGTAAACACAGTAATGCATAGAAAAATATATTCAGTTGGCCTATGTGACCTATAATCTCAAATACAGAAGCAGCCTAGAAGGAAAACAAAAACAAAAGAGAAATAAAGTCTTACCTATCTGATAATCCATCCTGAAACTCAATTTCTTTCCCCCAATGAACTTTTCATAATCAATTAGAAATTCCTCTGCTTCATTATTATCCAGTTTTCTTTATCTTCTCAAAAGCTTGTTGCCTTTCCCTCACCCCCTCAGTGAGTTTTGTTGTTATACTAAAGCTTAAATAAAGTGAAAGAACAAGAAGACACAGGTCCCTTGGGATGTGGATTCTTATCTGTTTTCTTCTTCTGGATAACTCAGACCCTCCTACATTCCTGCAGAAAGAATAAAATCTGTCTGCTCAGCATGGGAAAAATAATTCTCTTAGACAGCAGTGCACAAAGAGGATGTCAATGGGATCAATTTTTCCAACACCAAAGTAGTAACCTTATTACAACATTACTGGAATATATAAAAAGTCTTATTTTCAAAAGAAGAAAATAGAGATATAAATGAAATGCTAAAATATAAGTCCTGAAGAAGAAGTGAAGCCAGAAACGATCCATATGTCCTAAGGTGAGACAGAGTTCTGCAGCTCTTAGGGAAGCCAACAATTAAACCAGACAAGAAGGCCGTTATCTAACCAGTTAATGCTGTAAAAGTAATTTTAGCCAAATCAAATAACGGTTCCTAGGTTCTGTACCTGCCAACTCTCTCAGAGATATTGGCTAAGACTTGAAAGCAGATAGGAGAGCATGGAGTAAGTTGAGCAGTGCTAGAAAAATAACTGCTTAGGCCTACCTAGGCCATTTTAGGACAATTACTAATGTCCTAAAAAGATGCCAACTGCATTGAGATAGCACCTGACTATTCCAAAACCAAACTTAAGATTTGCTAGGGATGGAAAATGACTGATTTTCATCGAATAACCTAATCTCTGACTTGCATGCCCACTTACTTGACATTCCTTAAGGAGCTGAAAGATTTCTGACCATAACAATATATTTTTTCCATCAGTGGGATACAGGACAGTGTATAGCAGCAGATTCATTCCAGCAGAAACATTTTTTTTTGTTGGTGTCTTGTATGACATGAGGGTGGGCAGTTTATCTGCCCAAAGCTTCCCTATGCAGACAGGTTGGTGAAGCAAGCCTGGTTTCAGCAATAATACTGAATTTGCAGCACAGGATAATTTTGATCATGCTAGAAAAGGGAGGAAATAAAATCAGAGGAAGAGTGTTTCTCCATGCTCCTTCTATACTTTGCTCCCAGAGGAGCATCCCCATTAGAGCAGCATCCCCAGTGCAGGTCGAGGAGGGTTGGTCAGGCACAACGTTTCATGCTCTACATGGAAACCTGCCAGCTCAGTTGAAACTCTTCTCGCTATGAGCAACCTCCTTGCCCATTGACTGACACTCCAGCTTCTTGTCTGCTCTTAATCAGCTACTCTATTTGGTGAGCTGTGGAAAGGCAGCAAAGTTAGCCTACAGGCAATAGCAGTGTGTGTGGTGTGTGAGAATAAAGGATTCTTGACTGAGGAAATATGTTGTGGAGGACAGAGCGTCTGTTAAAGGCTAAAATCAAGTGATTTCCATGTTATCTAGGTTTTGTCCAAAAACTGTACTGTTATGTTAGGATTAGTAGAATTATAGTAATTATTGTATCAATATTATTAGCTAGTCAGATTTCTGCCTCAACGTGGCTGTCCCTTTTTTTCTTTTTCTTTTTCTTTTTTTTTTTTTTCATTCTTCTGAACCTTTAATTTAGTTTCAATCGGAATTTATGGACATTGTTGAGGAATCAACAGATGTTGGAAACACTGAAAATCTCATGGGAGAATTTGCTCTGTGAAATTTCGGTAGCAGTTTCTATACCAATTGGTTTGGTTCGTCTAAATGGCATCTGCAGTTATATATTTTTCCTACTTCTGTTTTTTCATGGCATCTTTCTCCTATTTGGCATGTGGAAAACTACATGGTAACTCATAATCTTCAAGCATGTTAGTCAACTACCACATTGGTGTCTAGTCATATATCTGCTAACTAGCCAGGCAGTGTTTTAATCAGCTGTTTTTTCATGGGAATGAGTCAGTTGATGGCACGCAATTAATTTTTCTTAATTTTGAAGCAGCACAAGAAGTCAATACTTTTTTCCGTAGCAGAATAGATGATGACAATTCTTTGCTACTTTAAGTTTTACTGGAGCTTCAGATCAACCTCCCCTTAATTAAATAGGAAGAAGATAGCATAAGAAGGGAGATTTGATCTTGAATGTCATTATCAATGTCTAATTACAGACTTGTGAGCAATGGAGAAAGAGTGCAAATGTCCTAGTTGCCCATGATGCCAAATGCTAAAATAGATCTTGCTTTTGAACAGTTGTGCATTTTTGGGCAGAGACAAGAATTATTCTCCACTTAATCCATTTGAATCAATTGGAATAATTAACTCATAATTTTGAAGGTCATCCTAGCTATATGGCCATTTATACTGTAGGAATAGATCCAGAATGAAAATAGATTAACTTGTTTTGAAATCTGCAGCTCTAATGCATGTTTTAAGTAGGCATACAAAACTTGACTGTGTGTGCCACAAGGATAAGTGTCAGGGAAAATGCACGTCGCAGCCATTTAGTGATTTAGGGGGGTGGTTGTGGTGGGATGGCAGCAGGGGGGACAAGGAATCCCAAAGAAAATAGACTGAGATTTAAATACATTTCAACAAAATCGTAGATGCATCATATCCATATATACAGACTTGAGCAGACTGCAATCCCAAAACGCAATTTGAGAGGCTTACAGAAGCATGCTTCTTAGTGGAATATATCTGTTTCAAGCTCTCTAGCTTCCATTACCAATACTCATCTTCTTAGAGTTGTGTTCATACAGTTGTAGAAAGAGACACTAATTTTTTTTTCATCCACTATTTATTCATATAGTTATTTGTAGCAAATGCAGAAAAAAAGGGCAAATAAGCATTACCTACTATTTTATCTTTGATCCACAGACCCAAAGACATTGCCAGTATTATGGAGGTATGATGTTCCTATGGCAAGTACTCTGTTATCTGAATTCCCTTTGTAACTGGGCTGTATTCAGTTCTCTTCCAATGGAAGTAAGATGATAAAAATTAACTTACATGGATAAAAAAGTGACTGGTAACATGGAAAATCACCACTAAAACCAGCATGTGCCAAGGACCACAGACAGTGATTTTGAGGGTTTAGAAATGAAAGTACCTTCTAGATGGCTACGTTAGGCCAGATCTGAAAACCTGTTAACAATAAAATCATGAGGAAATCTGAGACTGCTTCCTGTTCTGCATTTTCCAGTAGTCATTTGCATCTGAAATCTCTCCGAGGTGATGGCAAAACCAAAGATAACTTCTTTTAGATCCAAAGAATTTCTTTCAGTTGAAACAGGCTTAGTGTCTGCTCTTGCCAGCATGTTCATCTTAATAAATATCTAAGCTATAGGAATTTGCAGCATTTGAACATTTGAGCATTTGAACATTTGCAAGCCATTTGAACATGGCTTGGTGCTGTTTCATGAAACAGAGAACGTCTTCCAGGCAAGTGGGGGAAGCACTCACAGAACTCTATTTGCAGGAGGCGAATTTAGCTGTTAGGAAAGATTGAAAGCTAGTCTGAAAATATTAAACCTTTTTTCACTGGAATGATCTCAAATTTAGTTGAATTACAAAAGAGCACAGCAATAGGGGGAAAAAAAAACATTTCAAGTTCAAGCACTGGGCTGTGTATATCTAACACAGCTGCTGACAATGTCAACAGTCCTGCTGTTCTTATTTCTGAGTCTTTATGAAGGTGGCTCTTTACCTTTGGACTGAAAATATCAGCATCACTGCAGCTTATTCTGTCAATACCAAGTTTAGTTACTTTGGCAAATCTCTTAAAAAAATAGAATTTTATTTTTCCTTAAGATACATTTTGATTCTGAGTATTCTGATATATTTTAATTCTCTGTATTTTTAATTGCAAATTTGTTATCAATGAATTAAGGTTATCAGCCCCTGCTACATAGAAAATTAAGGTTTAGTGTCAATTAGAAAGAAAAAAAAAGCTTATTAGATAATGTTTGTTAGACACAGATTACAGTGGCGTCCACTGTATACTAGATGATTTCCTGTATGGTAGAAGACATTTTTTTCTGATCTGAAAACAGGAATACTTTCAAAGTTACTGTTTAGGGGCATAGTAGCCTAGTTTCCAGTCTGTTGGTCTGAAAAAAATGGATACTAGATCTGAGCTGAAAACAATTTTTGTCCACTTCTTGGTAAGGAACCAGTTCTGTGTCCCTATGTGACTGAGAAAAGAGAACTTGCCACTCGCTTTTTTTTTCCCAACCTGCATTACTGTTGAGCTGCAGTGGCAGCAAAACATTGTATTTTTACTCTCAAGCAACTTCAATAAGCAGGTCAGGACATAGCTCAGTGTGAGGACCAGCATGACCCCAGGAAGTATTGAGAGTCTCATGGGCACATTTAATCCGAAGTGACACTGAGGGATTCCTGCGGCTTGCCATGAAGAAGGCAAAAATAGTCTTTCTGCATCATGAAAAAGGGCTACCTAATTTGAGTTGATCCTGCACTGCAAAGGGTTAGCACTGAGAAAAGTTGCCACTGGCCTGATGGTTTACCCTGCATAAGTCATTTTGACCTCCGTTTTTCCAACCAGCCAATGCAGAGAACGTTGCTGATCTACTCAGCAAAGCCTTAGGACAGCTAAATGAAATGCTATAGAAGAGCTAGGCTTTATTCTTAATACAGTGTCACAGTCTCAAGTCACTGCTTTGAGGTTTTGCATCCTGTGCTAAGGATCAAGCAGATCTTCAGAACTTCAGTAGCAGACATGCTTTCAACATAATCTTTTTGGAAACACTAAAAAGAAAAAAAAATCAAGGGGCTTGGGGAATAACTTCTGAATAAAAGGATTGTTTTTGTTTTTAAATAACACAGCACATATCTACACTCATTGACACTAACTTTCTTTCTCTATCTATTCAAATTACATTCTCTTGAATTTTATTCTTAGAGGTTGCTATCATTTGCTTGCCATCTATTTTCTCCCTTTAGAAAATCTGTGTCTATGGTGAGAGCAGAAGTTACTACTTTCATCAGTCAATATAATGGCAAAGTGAAATTCAGTGAGCGTACAGGTATGAGTAAACTAAGCTAGTAATCTGCTTATACCTTGGTCATTGAGTGGTGAAAACTGCTGTCAGTTTGTATTATAAATTAAGAGTATATGGTATAGCCTCTGCATTTCTTCTGGATTCACAGGGGCTACAAACATTGCATTTCATATAGCATGCACCAACAGCCTGGTCTCCAAGGAGTACTCCAGCTGAAAGTTTTAGCTAGGCTACCTTGGAGGAATCAAGGGTAGCAATCTGAAAATAAATTAATCATTTTCCATGCAAAATATTTGCCCTCATCTCTCACAATTATCTTTTTTTCTTGCCTTCATGTTATTTAATGCATTTCTAAGCCCAGTTATTTTTAAACCTAAATAACACTTCCTTTGGTGATTTTTACTAGCAGAAAAAGATGGGACCTTGAGTCTGAGTTGGAACTGAATGAATGAAGACTGCAAGTTCAGAGTATGCTATTAGCCTCCAAAATTATAAGAAAATTAAGCTGTCATTTACAATATATAAAGCTAAATTTTTGAATCAATTTTATTTCAGTTAATAATTCTGTTAATTTTAGAAATTGAATGGCTAATAGCTCCTGCCTATATTTAATTTCATAAATTCATCCATTTATAAATGTCAGCATTTTTTATCAAGAACAGGTAAAATTATACCATCTATTTTCCTGCTCTAATTACCGAAAAGTTAACATAGAAGTCTTTCCAGTCTTCTAAAGGGAATTTTCAAGGCTTCTGAAAGTGAAGTTTTTGGTACCTAAAATGAAAATGTAGTTTAAATGTCTACATGTGAATATTGCAAGTTGTGGTGAAGTTCATAAAGAAGCTTTTTTGTCTACAGGCTACCCAAAAAGAGAGAAAAGTTCATAAATTTGTGACAAAGGCACGGGCAGTGGCTGAAATGAATATTAACCCTTTATGTTTAGTTACTCTTTCCTGTTTTTTCTGTTCTTTGCTCTTCAAATTCTGACTTGTAAGTGGTCTCTCATTCCCAGCTCAGCCTTCACTTTTAAAACAGTGTGTATGGGAGCTGGAATTTATCAAGATAAGTAATTCAATCATTTATTTGAAACTTGTTTTATTCATTATGATTGAAATTTTAATTAAACATTTTATTAAAAAAAATCAAGGATTACTACTTAAAAATTTGAAATTGAGCAATTATGGAAAGTTGATAAATAATGTAAAAAATGTAAATGTCATTTAAATTCATGCACTCTTAAATCTTATGGTAAAGTATGTTTTATACCAAAGTTACATTTTAATAACTTGCAGAAATAGAATCTCAAAGAAAAAAAAGAAAGAGAAAGAAAAGTAAGGGGAAAAAAACATACATAGAGAGCCCTTCTGACATCCCAAGGAAGCTTTATAAAAGATAAGGAATATTATTTTTTATAAAAGATAAGAAGTATCAAAAAGTGAGATGAAAAATGCCAGGGGTAGAAAGGGCTTCACGATCCACAGAGAGTGTGAATATTAAGTAAGCACCTGGAGAGCAGTGGGAAGGACATGGTTATTTTGAGTCGTGGTAGCACTGTGGTAGTGTAGGGATGTGTGTTGCTCTAGAGAAGTTTCCTATATGCTTCAAGCAGTGCCACTTTCTTCAACAGAAAAAGAAACATCTTCTCTCAGTCACTCTTTTACATAAATCAATGACTTCATTCCAAATAAAAAGGAGGGGGGAGGGAAGACAAAAAAGTGGAACGTGAAATAAGGCTTGAGAAAGATGATGGAAAAGACAGTCCCATGTAGTTTTCTAGACAAAACATTCAGACTATCAAAATTATTGCTACAGAGATCTGTCACAAATTAAATTCAACTAAAGACAAATATTACAGTTTTGTAGATGATTTTTTGCCATCCATTAGTCAAAAAGAAATGCTGCTGCATCTTATATTCACAAACTTGTTATTCCAGTTATGACAGAAAAACATAACTTTGCAAAATTTGTGCTTCTAAGCAGATTCTTGGAGTATTTTTGAAAAGAAAAATGAAACTTCCAGGTGAAAGGAGGAACAAAGGTAGTTTGATAAAGGACTCAGTCCTAGCACTAGCATGCACAGTCTGTAGCTTTGCAGAAAGCCACAGACTTTCTATTTTCTGATCTTTGTCTATTTATTAGTGTACACTGAGAAATACCTAGGTTTGTGTCCCTCTGATCCTCAATCTGTGTCTAGCAAGCAAAGGAGGTATGTGGGTCATCTTTGAAGCAGTAGAGGTGGCTTGTCCCTGTTGGGCATTGCCAAATATTTATATAATAATAAAATATAAATCAAATGTAGTGTTTCCTCTCCTACAGCTCCTTGTCGGTTCAGAGGTGTGTCACGAAAAAGGGGCAGAATGACATACCCTTGAGATGCCTTGGACCCGACCTCTGTCTTCAGCTCTTAAATTCATTGTGTGGGGAGAGAAGGACTGAGGCACTTTCTGTTATACGGGATGGTTGTGAAGGTGTTTAGGTTGCTCAATGAGGACAGGAGGGAGAAACGCAAAACAGCAGTGTCATCTCTGATCTGGGAAGCACAACTTAGGTAAGGAGGCTGCCTGCAAAATGTGTCAGGATATTTCATAAGAAAATCTAATTTGACTTGAAAGAAACTTTAAAAGCAAAAGTTTTGCTCAAAGATTTGTTTAACAATTCAGCTTTCTTGATTGCACAATTCTTTTAGCAACAGCAAAATGTACACCTATAAAATGAAGATGATCAATAAGTAGTAGGTAAACTTTTTTCAGGTTTTGGAAATTTTTAGCTCAGATTTGTTGGAAATTTGACAAATATAGCACTGATGCTTTGTGCTAAATATGGTGTACACAGCATAAGTAATGCTACGCTTACAGAAAACTTATTTTTGCTGGTAATTCTCAGAGGATTTTTCATACTTCTCTTCATACCTAGCATATGTCTCCTTAGTCCTGATATTGTTTCATATAGATATGCATATCCCTCTTTTATGAGAGATCTCCCTTTTTTGCAAGGAATTGTGCCAGATTTGCAAATGCTCCCTGCATGTTACCCATTAAGAAACCTCTAACATAGGTTCTTCCAGGGTCTTTCCCCCGAGAGAGGAACCCTGCAAGTCAGGATACTTCCAACACCCTATAGCACAGTGCCAGCACACCCATCCTACACAGGACTTCTTAGTGATTCTTTGCCGTACAGAAAATTGATACTAAAACCCATACGTTGTCTAGAGGATGAAGACTCCCTTCTTTTCCTTCCTTCCGTGTGTGAGTAAAATTCTCTTGCTCTCATCATGACACAAGCATTGAAGCACAGGAGTGCTCTGTGGGTAATTCCACCTCTGTTTAGGAGAGATTTTGAATGTGTTCAAATGCCTTCCTGACTCAAGAACTTATATTTCAGCTTTGAGCTGAAAAAGCAGCTTGATCCTTGCATTATTCAGCCCTGGAACTCTGCAGAGCACAACTGTAATAAATACTTCTGTTATGCTTCAAGTCTGCATAGCCAATTGCTGGCAGAAATCCACCAAATGCATATTTGCTGAGACTAGTTTTAGTGTTATTATCCACTTTTATTTTAGGTACTTCGTAAAAATACACTGTAAAATCTATTTATGATTCATAAGCACCTGTCAAAATCCAACACCTTCTTCCTCCCTTCCCCCCCAATTTTATAGAGGGAATAAAATAGAGGTTATTTCTTATTAATAGATCTCCTTTTGCACATAAACCAGGATTTTTTCAATGGAATTCCAGACTGCAGTATAAAACAATGAATGATCAAAATAGCCATACTGTAGATTCAGTTTGTTTTGTGTGCTCAGTTTACCTAGACTTTGTCCTGCTTTCAGAATTAGGAGGTAGCTCATTTATGCTATGGCAGAGAGCTTTTACTTATTTGATATTTTCTGGTATTTCATGCAGACCAGTTTTAAAATACTCAAGCTTCTAGGATTTTCCCAAGGCATTATTTGCTAGCCCCACTGGTTCTGATCCATTTGAGTCGAGGAACTTGTGTTGACTCCTGTAGGAGTTTTATTGGTTCTAGGCCGGAGCTGCGAAACTTCTGAGCATGATCATAAATTTTGCTTTGTTTATCATTCCATCACTTGTAGATCAACATATATATTGATCACACTAAATAATGAAGAGAGCCTGGCCCTCATCCTAGTGCATCAAAAGGCATTTTTGCCTTGAGTGATTTCTTTTCCTTTCTCACTGTCAGGAAATCTCGTTGTTGGGTTTCTGTGATCCTTCTTTTAGGCAGGCAATAATTGACTTTCTTTTGTTTCTTCCTATTTAAAAATGCTTTATGATTTGTGGATGGTCAGAAAGGAGACAATGAGAGACAGGAAAGTTGTCATGAGCTGCTTGCTTTTTAGTTTGCTTTCTAGGAAATTGGAAAATACAATTCAGGTATCACCCATCCCTACTTCTAATCTACTTCCCTGCTTCATTTGTGACTGATACAAGAAAGCTCAAAAGCAGGGATTGTTTTCAAAAAATACCTTTAATTTTTATTCCTAACTGCTATCTGTTAGTAAGTAACTTTTGTTCTTAAATGTGCAGATTTTCACTACATACACATTTTATTTTATAAGAAGCTATGGATACATATATTATGTGCATTCCTTTTATAAACATTAGATTCTTCAGTGACATTTTCCATCTTCTCTTTTAATGGAGTTGTCATTTGGTCAGACCTTTAATAGTTTTTAAGCTGCTTTTCCTAAGGAAGCTCCAATAACTCTTCACATAGACCCAAATCTGTAATAACTGAGGTTCATTACCAGTGAATTCATAGAATCATAGAATCCTAAAGGTTGGAAGAGTTCAGCTAGTCCAATCCCCCTGCACACGCAGAGTCACCTAGAGCCTGAGGCACAGGATGGTGTCCAGGCAGGTTTTGAAGATCTCCAAAGAAGGAGACTCCACAGCCTCCCTGGCCAGCCTGTTCCAGGGCTCTGTCACCCTCACTGTCAAGAAATTTTTCCTTAAGCTCCTGTGGAACTTTTGGTGTCTCAGCTTGTGGCCGTTTCCTCTAGTCCTATTGGTGGCCTCCTCTGAAAAGTGGCTGGCCACATCCTCCTCACTCCCTCCCTGGAGGTATTTATATGCTGTGGTTAATGATTGTACGGCCCCCAATCTGTGTTGATCAGAATCTAGATCCCTTTATTTCTCAAATGAATGCCTTATATACTAAGACAAACTACTAGAGCAAATTAGTTTTTGGATTTGTGGCCTTGCGCATGCCTGTAATCAGCTGGCCCTGTGCCATAACCAAAGGTAAAGTAAGTCTCGTAGGAGAACAGCGAAGAGGAGCAGGATTCACTTGTCCTTCAAGGCGCTTTTCTGTCTCAAGCTATACCATCTCCCACAATACACACTGATCAGGTCCCCCCTCAGCCTTCTCTTCTCCAGGCTGAACAGGCCCAGCTCCCTCAGCCTTTCCTCACAGGGCAGATGTTCCAGGCCCCTGATCATCCTGGTAGCCCTGCGCTGGACTCTCTCCAGCAGCTCCACATCCCTCTTGTACTGGGGAGCCCAGAACTGGATACAGTCTCCAGATGTGGCCTCACCAGGGCTGTGTAGAGGGGGACGATCACCTCCCTCGACCTGCTGGAGACGCTTTTCTTAATGCACCCCGGGATCCCGTTGGCCTTCTTGGCCACCAGGGCACACTGCTGCCTCATGGTCAGCTTGTTGTCCACCACTACGCCAAGGTCCCTCTTTGCGGGGCTGCTCTCCAGCAGGTCAACCCCTAATGTGTACTGGTATCCGGGGTTATTCCTCCCCAAGTGCAGCACCCAGCACTTGCCGTTATTGAACTTCATGAGATTTCTCACCGCTCAGTCGTCCAGTCTGTCCAGGTCCCTCTGGATGGCAGCGCAACCCTATTGGGGTATCAGCTACTCCTCCCAGTTTGGTATCATCAGTAAACTTGCTCAGAGGGCACTCGGGCCCTTCATCTAGGTCATTGATGAATAAATTGAACAGGACTGGACTGAAATTATGATGCCCGACTTGAATATTTTTTATTGTTATATATTACGTATTTTCTTTATATATAATTAGTAGAGCAGCATTCTAAGAATTAGTATTTTTACTAGATGAGTAGAGTCTCTTGGTCTTTAGTACCTTTTTATACCCATTGAATTGCTAGCACCACTAATCTTAAAGGTAAGTAGTACTTCATATTGTAGAACCCTCTTTTCACTTGCCTGTAACTTTGCCAAACTTCTTTAATAATTGGAGGTGAAAATTTTCAGGCTGAGTATGTATGTAACAGCTATTTAACATTAGGATAAATCTAATATTGTGCTCCTGGTGTTGGATAAAAATGACTGTGGTTTTATGTCAATTATAGGCCAACAAACACCCTGACCCAGAATATACTCATTACTTAGTCATTTCCTAACATAAGAAGATGAATAGCTTCATTCTATACTGCCAGACTTAGGTCAAATCAGATGTTGTCTATCTACCTGAAACTGATACAGAGCAGCACAAAAAAATACAAAATAGGTATGAACTCCATTGCTGTATGTATTGAAGGATCAAAAAGTTCATAATGTCACCAAACTAAAAAACAAAACTCATCTGTAGTCAACCTATCCAGTAGCTTTTTGATCAAGCATTAGTGATCTTTGAACTGCAGACTGAATCTTATCAGTGTAAGTGATAAGTAGAGATGATGCGCCTGGGAGTTAGAAGGGGCGAGGTGAGTGAAGCAGTAACAGGGACTGCATAAGCCACCATACATAGTCCCACCAAAAAGCTTGACAAGACCATAAGGTATTTTTGCCTTTCATCATTCATTTGCTTTCTTTTACATACTGTGCGACACAGAAGTCAGTTTACTTTTTAAAAACCTATACACAGGTATACACATTAAATGAAGTTTGTCAAATTACTAAGTGAAAAATGAAGGTTGCCTTGCAACTTAAATGCACAAGAATTATACAACCTTGAACTGCAAAGAAAACCGTTTTCTATAGGACCTTCTCTCATTACATAGGTTGGATGTTCAGGAGACAAATTGCTCATTTTCTTTATTTATTAAAAACTGAAAAGACATCTGTGAGTGAGGTAGGATATTTGGAGAGAATGGATGATCTCATCTTTAGGGAACACATAAAGTTTTGAATGTGAATAAGCTTACAAGAATATGAAGTGTTTCTAGAAGGTGAGAGAAGTCCAGTTGTTTCACTATGGTATTTTCCAATAATGCACTAGATTTTATTTTGTAAAATATATCAAACAAAAGCTTTTTTTTTTAAAAAAAAAAGTTAAAATGTAGTGTTATAACTTGAAACTTCTTTTCCACAGAAAGTTCATAAGAATTCCATTTTGGATTAATCTGAAGCACAACTATGTTATAAATTTTCCTTTCTGGGCTCTGAAAAATAATCCTTTATTTGCAAAGCTCAAAAAGATGTGTGATACCTTGGAGGATCAGATTCTATGCTTTTCTCTCACACGTGTTGTGTGAAGATAGGCAAGTCATTTAAACCCCCATTTTCAAAGGTGGTCAGCAGGTACATGTTCCTTATTTTCTGAGGGTTTGACATAAGGCCTGGAATCTGATTTGCAGAGGTGCTGAGCAATAATGTTGCTTTGAACTTCTCTTTGAACTTGTAAGTACTCTGTGAAATCAGGTCTTGCATCTCCAGCTGGGTACCCAGAATGGCTTAGGACTTTGTCCTTTAATCTCTGTGTCTCAGCTTGCTATCAGAAAAATAAGGATAATATAATGCCATTCGTCTCACAGAAGTTTTGTGAAGATAAATGAATGTATGTGAAGTACACAAATAGCATATAAATAACCTGCTAGGAAGTTCATGAAAATATTTGAATATTTGATGCTTCAATGAGAGACTTTGAATAGTTTGACCTAAACAAATCCTAGAACCATACGAGCATAACAAAAGCTATATAAAATACATGCAACTCTAAATGGCAGGCTAGGAATCATTTTTCATCAGTTACATTGAATATAAAGTAGTCCTGTAAGCAAAAACACTTAGTATGTGATAATGTAATTGTAGACCATTGTGTCCAGGAGTTCTGTATTAAAAGCCACTGAGAGTATTGCTGGTCAGCTAAATGCAAAGAAGGATGGTAATAGAGTAATCTATTAAAGATATTAAGTCGCAATATACCTACAGGACTACAAACAAAATTACACACTGTCACCACATTTTCATTTGTTTAGCTCTAAGTTTTTTAATTAAAAAAGCTTGCAAAATTGAGCAATTAGAGCCAGTACATACAATAAAACAGTGAAAGTAATGTCTAAAGTGATTTGTGTCTGGTATAGAGGTGAAAAACGAAAACTGTGTGCTCCCTTCTGTTCATTTGTATAAACTGACTGCAGAGGAATATGCTTAGGTGGGGATTTCTGTCTGTAACCTTGAGTACAGGAGCACAACAGAAACCTGCCAAGGTATCAGTCGAAATCTGACATCTTCTCATATAGATGGACTCACACGACAATTAAAGAATATGTAAAATAGCTGTATGTTGAGACTTTGCTATACTTGGAGCAGGGATTTATCTGTAGTATCAATGCACGAGAGGTGAAATTTTCTCCCATGCAAAGACAGAAATAACTTTCCAAATGAAATGGATTTTTTTATGATTAGAGTTGCCATCTGTCTATCCATGGTTTCCTAACTAAAAGGATGCTAGTGTGCAGTCTACAGGTGATATATGCAGGTCTTAGTAAGCATGACACATGGATCAAATCTATCAGCTGTGCAAGTGCAAATGTTATCTTTCTAGAAAGACCTGAAACTGTGCTTAGATAAAACTTTCAGAAAAAAAAATAGAAAAGAATTTATCCAGAGTAATGGATGCCTCTAAGATTAGGAGGAATTCCTAAGAAACAGGAATTGTACATTCAAGTGCATCTGTTTCTACCACCACAAGCTAGGTTGAAAAATAAAAGGATCACTGATGAAGTTAAGGCTCTGAAAGGCCTGCAATGAAACTGGAAATCACAGAGGAAATCTCAAGGCTGGTGACAGTATTGTGACATGAGCAGATACAGTAAAATGGCAGCATAGTGGTCTGTGGCAAGAGAGATATTCAAATTTCAAAGCTGGCTAGTGCCAAAACAAAAATAAGGGTCTACTACATTATGTAGTTTTCCATTTAATTATGGAGGCATAAAAATAAATGATCCCTTTTTTTTTTAATCAGCATGTTAGCTGTTTTTCCATTGTAGTGTTCATGTACTGGCCTTGCCACATTTTTAGGGCACGGTACAGAGGCATGTACTGTTTACTGTATTTTTTATTCTTATCCCTTTAAGCATATTAATAAGTATTTTGGCAGAACGAGCAGCTAAAAACATTGAAAAAATATCACAAGTAAGACGTAATCACCAAGAACACTGTCTGAGGTTCTAAACAAATAGGCTTTCTGTCATAGTTGGCCCCAATTTAACATGCTTTATTTAAGTAGTATGCACATTGAGTTTTATGGAGCTCGTGTTTTGCATAGAACAGTAAATTTCAGGAAAATATTGAAAAATATATTAAGAAAACAATTTAAAAGTGCAAGTATTTACATGACTAATGGATTCTAGGCATTCCCTATTCAAATAAAGAACAGAAGCAGCTCCAATCTTAAGTTTCCAATTAAAAGACCACTTGAATTTTGAATATTAAATACTTCCAGTGAATTACTTTTGTACTTTTGCAATCTATCAACCATGAATAATTTCACAACTTATTCTGAAAATCAATACATCAAATCAAGCAATAAATTATATTTGATAAAATCAGAAAATATATTTGCAAAACAAGGCCTATATTCATTAGATAAATTATTGTTTATGAACTATTAGTCCAGATTTCATTTCTAACTTTTCTCAGGGTTAAACTAGTATATATGATGGTTTCTTGGATGGTGCTAGTGTTTGAAGACTCTCTTTCAGGTGCTCTCAGGCTGTTTGTCACAACTGTGTTTATTCAAGAGATACCCAATTTAATATAGATTCTACTGATGCAGCGTTTTCAGAGCTGACTCCAGGACTTGGTAGAACTTGAATCCCTTGATCTCATCAAGAGGAACCCCTGCAGCATAGTACTGCTCTGTTATGGTCTTCTGTGGGTCTTCTGTTTCACTGAAGAATCTCCATGTATTTTTCATCTCACCATTTCTTATTTAACAACTAGTCAGAAAAATGTTACAACCTAAAACAGAAGTAAAGGAGGACTCATATGAAGGTCATGTTTATTTTCAGATTGCTCCATATCACAAGTACTAGTGAGCCTTTTAATTCCAGTTTTCAGAAAGAAATAGGGATTTTGAGCTCTGCATGAAAATTGACCTTACAACATGTAGCTATGAAACAATTTGTTTCCACCACCACAGAATACACAAGCTTTCTAGGCAGTGGGGGGCTTAATGAAGGATTACAGCACCAGTATTTCTTGGTATGCCTGAGATTGCTAGATCAAATTCTTACTATTGGAAAATATGCCATGCAATTTATTTTTAACCAGTAGTACAGCCTTCTTTCTGGTGCAGTTCAGGCAATGAGAAAGTGAAATATCTACCTTTGGTATATTAATCTCTGTTCCAGCACATTTTCACTGCTATTTTGTGTTCGTAAAATTAATCTTCAGTATGTAGCATAAGAATGGTTTATGAACAGCTTTTTGGACAAATTACTTTCTCTCCCTGTTGATTTGCCAAAAGCAGCGTCACCCAGAATATGCAACAGCGTATTTCACAAAGGTATCTGAAGGTATGAGGAGACATTTATGATCTATCCATCACTGCAACAGCAATGTCTGATCTCAGCAGGATTACCTGTCCCCCAGCAATATATTTCTCAGATCAAGAATGAGTAACTGAATCAGGCCTGGCATCTTTCTTTCATGCAAATGATGGGGTCAAAGATTCAAAGATAAGAGAGTTGCCTGGTGAGATATTGGAGGCCTCTGCAGCAATTACGCGTCCAAATCTTCTGGTGTCTGGGATTTTAATGCCTGTGATTTCTTGACAAATCCCAGAAGGCAACTAATACTATTTAATGGGATGTCTGAACCTTTCATATATGCAAATAACAGCATATCAGATCATTCTGACAGCAGAAACAGAAATGACAGAGAATTGGAAGAACTACTTTACAAAATGCTGCCTGTGATTCTGTAATTGCAGCAGAGGTGAATCTTATAGCCCACATGCAAATAGAAGGAGATCACACAAAGCTAAATTCCTTAACACCTACACAGGATTTTGGCAAGTGCCACAGTCTTACAAAGGCACCATAAATATGGTTTGATCAGAACAGCTGCATATACTTTGTCCTGCAACCTGGTACTGCGAATTAGGGACTCTTTTTTGAAATATCGATTAGTGATGTAGGTCAATGGCTAGTAAATTTTTCAAAGTAACTAGATCCTCCTATTATATAACTCCTATTGAGTAAATGGAAACTATACATCTAGGAAATTTGAGAAAATTTTATTAGACCCCATTGTGCATATTTAGGTATCTAGAGTTCTTTAAAGTATCTACCTAAAGGAGTTATCTGTTTTTTTTTTTTTTCCTTCTTCTTCTTCACTGGTTGTCATTAATGTAACAAAGAACTGAGCCAAAGATGTGTACCATCAGTTTTGAAAGATGCTGACTTCTAATTTTGCAAAGCTATCTATCTTAATTATTCTGTACATATAAAATATGGCATGCTATTAAGTGCACCACTGTCAACCCATAAAGGCATGATGTATTGGACAATTTAATTCATGTATAATGATCATCATATATCTGTTCTTTCAGGGCATATGAGTGGTATAGAATCAGTATGACACTAACAACAACAAATTAAGGGTTACATTAATTACCACTATATAAGTATGATGCAGATGTAAATCGTGTTACAAATACCACAGTTAATAAACAAAAATAATACAATTTACTCTCCTATAATCAACATGGGCCGTGGACAGTGTTGGAACAGAAAGCATTCCACCTTTTCTATTCTGTATCTCCAAATGGTTGTATATACAAAGAGCAGCAAAAGAAATGACAAAGTAAAGGTTAACAAAAGGATGTCTAATCTTTTAATCAAAATTCTGGGACAAACCAAACTGATACTAAAATAAAATTTCTGTGAATACTACTATAGGAATTGACTTGCTAGAATTCAAATTAATTGCTAATGTTCCAGTGAATAACAGTGACTATAAAGTATCACTCACTATAATCATTGCATACTGTTTTGTCATCCTTCTTTTCTAGAAAGTTGTGTTAATAAATATAAGCTTAGTTATGAAGCATTTTTCTAAAGAATTTGCTGCAAAATGCACACATTGAAGTATGGTAGGTAGTTGCTTAACTTATTTTTGAAAATAGATTGCTAATAGTATTTCAAGGTTTTTTATTTCCTCATAATATTAAGGAGGGTTATTCTGTTTGCTTGTTTTTGCATTAGAGAATCATATAGACTTCCCCTTATGTGCTCACTGAGTGCATATTGCAATGGGTTGAATGTTTAGCTGTGGTATGTCACCAGGCCTGCTGTGATCTCTCACTAGATGCATCTGTTTGCCCTCTGGTGCTCTGGCAGGAGAGTGAGCAGACTGCAAAGCCAACTTTCTAGGAGCCTAAGTGGCAAGAATAGCCAAATCTCTCCACTTAGATTCACTTCCTTCAGCCCCTGCAAGAGTCTTAAAAGTCAGGAACATTCCAGATATGTGGGAATTAACATACTCCACAACTTTTAGTCCATTAAAAAATGTTTGAGAGAAAAACCCACAGGGAACATACCCATCTGCCAAAAGATATAGCATTTTTAAAAGTAGCATTTGTTAAATTATATCTTTGTTTTAATCTTCCTGTACCTTCCTTTACCTACCTGATCACTGCCTGTCTTAACTACTATTTTATCTCCCTGTCTCTTGTTTTTTTTTTTCTTGTTAGATTCCTCTTCCACAATAAATAAAATTCATCACTTTTTTTTCCTAAAGGTAAATATAAACTGTTTCAGATGTTCACAGAGGATGCCTAGAACTTCACATTCCTCAGTAAAATATTGTGTGCAGTATAATCTGAAGCTACTGGGTTTTCATCAGGAGTTACTCCTTTAATTTCATATCTTCATCCAGATTCCAATTGTAAATACTTTTGCACTTCTCCTCTACAAATCTGTTTTTAGCCCTCCCTTCCACCTTCCAGGACAAAGTTCAATCCAGATTCCACCAGTCCTTTGAATATAGAAACCTGCATTTTTGTAAGCATAGGAATTGACAGTGCAGCTCCAACTATGATAATGAAAATAGTATATGCACTTCACAACAAGCTGTTGAACTGGCCTAGTGCAAAACAGTTTCATGGTAAATGTAGGTTTGTGCTCACATGCTGTCCTCTTCTATCTGGAAATGCTTTTCTAGGACATTTGGAGGACTTCATAAATCCATCTGTCTATTTTCTAAATACCCAGGAGACTGAAACAATCAGAGGTGTCTGATCTGGCTACTGCCTCTGTGTAAATGTGTTTAAAATCTCAGCCTTATTCTCATTTCTGGGTGTCTTGACAGAGCAGCTGGAGACTTATGTTGTAGTGTCTAACTGCCAGCAGTCCATGTAATGCTTCTTGGAATAATCGAGTCTTGGTCTGTGAGCTACAGAGCACAATACGTATGTACTTCTGTCCAGAAATGCAGTAGTCTTGCTTTGCACATGTGAAAAGGTGCAGTTGTCTTGAGGGTAATTCTGACGCCTTTATTCATTTCTTTCTTTTTCTTCTCTTCCACTTTTGTCTTTGCTTCTTTAAAGCTCTCATATGCCCTTCTAAATTCACCTCTATTTTTCCTTTTCTTTACAATGCAGGAAATCAATTATCGTTCAGAGCTGTGACATATCACAGTAAGCTCTTTCTCCTGCTTTATGTTGAAAGTGGTCCAATCAGTTCCCTGGTTAACTTGTGCTAATCAATGTATTCTTCTGAGTGTGCTCCTAGAATGTGTAAAATAGAGAAAGGAATTTTCTTTACAGATTTTATTTTAGGGGAAAAAAAGTGGTGCTAGAATAAAATCTGCAAGCACAAGCTATTGTCCATTTTCAATGGGAAAAACAAAGTTCGGGAGAAGATTGTCACATTTATCAAGTGTTGGTATGGAAGCCCATGCCATTGGCTTCTGCACCACGTTCCTGCATTGGTGGGTTTGTGTCTTGCACTTTATCATCAGTTGTGAAACATCCAGGTTTTGGGTGTGCCTCCAAAACATGACACGTTGACAGTCAATGACTGCAGCCGTGATTCATCCCATCAGGTCATGGGACTGAAAAGGGGATGGCAAGTTGCAGCTGGATTTATCACCACATACCAGAGACCCTTCAATCCCCATGTGATATGGTAATTTCTTTGAGAAGGGGGAACCAATTTAGCTTTCATTTTGACAAACAAGTCAAAAGTAAGTTTTTTTTTAAAAAAAAAAAATCAAATGGTCTGCATATTTTTCTCTTCTGGTTTTCTGAGGTACTGTGCAGGTTGCCACAGCATTCAAGGAAAAAGGGTTGGTCATATGATGCACCATATTAGGGTTTTGGCTCTTTAAACTTTGGTCTGAACCTGGCCTGAGCTGTGGCTGGGCCAGTTTTATACCTGTAAATCGGCCTCATGAAAGACATGTCTTTTTTAAAGTCTTTCTTAAAAGATGTAAAGTCTTTCTTAAAAGATCTGTCCTCTCTATCTGAAGAGAGTTTATGAGTTCTCACTCAGATTTTTCATGAACAACCTCCAAAGAGCAGACATAAATGAGCAGACAGTAATTCTGGCTTATTCTTGTCACTTGTGGTTTCATAGCAGCCAAAGGTAATATAACATTTCTGTCCTTACAGGCAGCAGAGCCAGCTCAAGGAAAGAGTTTGAAGAAGGCAGAGAAGAAGGCAGGACTACAGCAGCCAACATCTACATTGGCTTAGACATAACTCATCTGCTTGGTCCAACTGTGGTCCACTCTGACTGCACCTTCACCCAGCACTCGTAGAGCTGAGTCAGAGGAGGTAAGGACAAGTGCTCCAGTGTCTGCCTGGCAGCCACAGCAGAAATTGTTTATTTTTTCCTTTTCTGTTTGCATATTGGACATGCAGAGGCTGAAAATCATTCAGACCAGTAAGTTATGCACATATTTCTTCAGAGAATAATTCCTGTGCTGCAGACCATTCATTGTAATTAATAATTCATGTGGAAAGGGTGAGTCTGACATGTCATAGGTCATTTTGTCTGTTCTCTGACTGGATTCCATATGCATTACTCATCAGCTCAGCATGAATTGCAAATCTGTCAATTTTAGAATCAAATATACAATATCGAATTCATTTTAAGTGGATCTTCAAGCAGTCAAGCTTAACAATTTCTTTTTATGGGTATTTATGCCATTAGATCTCAGGCATTTCAACATTTCATAGCTAGTGAACACAAAAGGGTTGTAAATACAGTCAAATTGATCTTTACTTTTGAACTGGAAGGAATGTTTACAGAAAACATGCTGTGGTTACTACACCATGATATTACATTGTTAGTGAAGGAAATAACCTGCCCTGTCAGGAAAATGTCAAAATATCGATCATGGCCACTGTATTCTTCTGAAGCAGTATGAAAAGGGGAAGAATGTGTATTGAGGATGGAAATGCATACCTGGGGCTCCTCTGGAAAAGTGTGTCTGGGAAAGATTGAATGGCTCTTTCTGCTGTGTAAATTTATAACAAGAAATATCATGTATGAACTTAGCCTAAGGAGCCTAACTCAGAACTCACAGATTGAAAAGGAAAGTTTCTTTTAGGACTAGTGCACAGAGTCTCAGTAGTGAAAGCTTTTAAAAATTTCCTAATCTTTCCAGAGTCAGATCAATTTAGGTCTTTTTGCAAGCAACCAAGTACCAAGAAACCGTGTACAAAGGAAAACAAATTTGAGGAACTTAGTTTATAAGCGTACTTGCAAGCTAAAGTGCAAACTGCCCTTTTCCACCATAACATTATCTATATTATGCATTGACTTGTAAGTACATTCGCAATTCATTTATGCCCCTTGGAGTCAGTTGTACATATAAAATTCAATCAATCTCCTCAGCAGAATCCTAAGAGCCTTTTTCAAAACAGAAGGTAATTTAATTTCATTGGTTCTTTAGTGTACCATATGGTTTTGTTCTTAACTAAATGTGAATTTTTTTTAAGTAAACAAAATGTTTTAGGAGAAGAATAATTGAGAACAGGTACCTCGCTATGCTGAAAAACAGTCTCCAGAACAAAATTCATAATATCCCTAGCACTTAGTTCTTTTATGGTATATTAAATATATTTAACAGTTGTTGCAATAGAGATAGATGAGAAAAGAATGGCTGCTACAGCAACTATAGAGCATTAGGAAGCACTTAGAAAGAGTGTGCATATCTCTTGGTACCTATTATGTTCAGATAGATGAGAAGTTAGATTCGTCCTCCTTCATTTAGCTTAGTGTTTCCAAGATTGCAACAGGCTCAGTAGTCCTTGTGTAGTCCCTTGGTTTTATGACAGCCCAGTCCTTGCTTCCCGGAGAGTGAAAACTTGCCATAATTATTATCTCCAAGTGTTTTTACTCCTCCCTTAGGAGAAATTGAAGTGCTTCCAAGTATAGGTAGTTATCAGGCATCTAGCCAGAATAAGAATTTGCAAATAGCAATTGTCACTTGTTTTCCCTTTCTGCTCAGAAGGAGCTTGAAGTTGATCACTGCCATTAGCATCTTGTGACACATCCTGTCATGATTTGCATGTTCAAACTATGCACAGGAACATGTTCGGGCAAACACGTCAAAATAAATGTCTTCAAAGAAACCATGAGTTGGTTTAGAGGATAGAATCATAGAATCATAGAATCATAGAATGCTTAAGGTTGGAAGGGACCTCTAGAGGTCATCTAGTCCAACCCCCCTGCTCACACAGAGTCACCTAGAGCACGTGGTACAGGGCTGCGTCCAAGCGGGTTTTAAACATCTCCAAAGAAGGAGACTCCACAACCTCTCTGGGCAGCCTGTTCCAGGGCTCTGTCACCCTCACTTTCAAGAAATGTTTCCTTAAGTTCCTGTGGAACTTTTGGTGCCTCAGCTTGTGGCTGTTTCCTCTAGTCCTATCGCTGGCCACCACTGAAAAGAGGCCGCCCCCTCCTCCTCACTGCCTCCCTTGAGGTWWTTWWWVMMMSYGATCAGGTCCCCCCTCAGCCTTCTCTTCTCCAGGCTGAACAGGCCCAGCTTTTTCAGCCTTTGCTCATAGGGCAGATGTTCCAGGCCCCTGATCATCCTTGTAGCCCTGCGCTGGACTCTCTCCAGCAGCTCCACATCCCTCTTGTACTGGGGAGCCCAGAACTGGACACAGTACTCCAGATGTGGCCTTACCAAGGCTGAGTAGAGGGGGATGATCACCTCCCTCGACCTGCTGGAGACGCTCTTCTTAATGCACCCCAGGATCCCATTGGCCTTCTTGGCCACCAGGGCACACTGCTGCCTCATGGTCATCTTGTCATCCATCATGACTCCGAGATCCCTTTCTGCGGGGCTGCTCTCCAGCAGGTCAACCCCTAATCTGTACTGGTGTCCAGGGTTATTCCTCCCCAAGTGCAGGACCCTGCACTTGCCCTGGTTGAACTTCATGAGATTTCTCACCGCCCAGTTGTCCAGTTTGTCCAGGTCCCTCTGGATGGCAGCACAGCCCTCAGGGCTATCAGCTACTCCTCCCAGTTTGGTATCATCAGCAMACTTGCTGAGRGAGCACTCCAGCCCTTCATCCAGGTCGTTAATGAATAAGTTGAACAGGACTGGACCGAGGACCGACCCCTGGGGGACACCAGTAACTACAGGCCTCCAACTAGACTCCATGCCATTGACTACCACTCTCTGCACCCTGCCACTGAGCCAATTCCTTTGTCTGTCCTTTCTTTCACATTCTGAAGTTCCACATTCAAACTTCTGAAGGAAGCCAGAATTACAGATGCCTTTCGCTTCCTATCGTGCAACAATCATCTAGTGTCTTTACTTGTGGAGTCCATTGACTTCCAAACCAAATTCTCATAGACTACTTGAATGATCAAGCTATCATTCAACCAGCTATTTTGGAATCTTTCTGGGTTTCTTTTGAAAACTTTGAATGGTCTCTACTTTATCTTGGTATAAAGAGAGAGAAATTTCTTATGATCTTAGAAGTTTGTAGAGTATATTTCATGTCCAAATCTTCTAAGTGACATCAAGAAGAAGCAGATAGCACTTCCAAGCTTACCTTTACTTTTCATATGGTATGCTGATTTCTTTTACAACTGTACATCCTTTTATGCTTTATGTCTCAAGAATAATTCCATAATTTGAATAGTTTGGCCCTTCAATTATTCAGTTATTCCATGTTTTACTACAGTTATATTTGTAGCACAGTATTTTTGCCAGACTTATCTGTAGCTCTAAATCATATTCTTACTTTATGCAAATGCACACTGATTTTTTCAGCAGATCAGCCGATAACACTCTTTCATCTGCATATAAATACTGATGATCCATTTCTCATTCACCTCAGTATCTTCTTTTGTTTCTTTGATTAATTTCATTAAACTGTCACAGCATATACTGAATAAAGTCAGTGATATCACACAGCCATGTTTCAGCCTTCTCTTGATCTCTATGAAGCTTCCACTTTTGTCACCCATTATAACCATTTTCTGGTTCCAACATAGTTATTTTCCTAATTGGCTCTCTGGCTTGTGAATTATGGATCTTGAAGTGTTGAGTACTTTATGATGATAGAATTCAGCAGAATGTTTTGTAGTCAGTTTAACACAAGTATACTGTTTCTCTCAACAGGACCTAAGCTATCAAAACAAGCAGTACTGCTATTAGAAATATAACATCATCCAGTATATGATATTTTGAGAAAGCAACAAATAATTATTATTATAGAAAAGTGACTACACAACAGGAAGTGGTGACACATATACAGGATGTACACAGAGTATATTGTAGCTTCTACAGATAGATGTTTGTTATAGCGCTGATTTGGCTTATCAAAACATCTAATTCTTCGTTATCCTGGTTGAATGTTAAGTATAAATTGACTGAATGTATTTAATAGAAAAAAAAGAAAAATGAAAATAAAATTTCAGGTAAAATATTTCTGTAATTTTTGTTTAAAAAAATTAAGAACTTTTTGGATTGCTATTCCAGTTGGTCCAAAAACTGTAGAACAAAATAGTAAAGCTTTAAGAAACTTTGAGTTGAAGATTTGAAAACCTCAAAATATTTTGCTATATCAAACCAAAAGAAAGAATTGGTCTAAAAAACCCCCAATAACTAGTAATGTTAATTTTCAACTAAATGTTAAGTCAAACCAACTTGTTTGACTCAGCTAAAGTGATCTGAGATTTCACATGGACACACAAGTCAATAACTTTGACATTCATATCTGCTCCAGAATTATTTTAATCTGGCTTTTAATTATAAAATCAATTAATATGAGTAGATATATTTATGTACATTTTTCAAATGTAGACATAAGATCAAAGTGAAATGATCTCTCTGCTTTGCGGAGGATCCGTATCTCAAGATGTAGCTGTTTTCAAAAATCCTAATTTTATGTCAGATAATGATAAAAACATTTGCCCCCAAAATGCCCCTAAGTAAATATGCCCCTAAGTGAATCTGATGAATACAACTTTACGATTGCAACATTGAACATGCAGTCATTTATTTCTGTTGCACAAATTTGCCTGAGTAGACATGTTTTGCAAGGATAGCGTACATGAGTATTTTCCTAAAATTCAACCCTAAAATTCAAAAACAGTTAAATGTGATAGCTGCAAGCTTAACTGAGAATTAAACTTTACTTCTGTTGTCATCCAGTCTTCAATTGGTATAAATTAACATGGAGCTGGTAGGGCCATGTCCATATATCTTCTGACCATGAGCTTATGTTATCTTTCAGAGCCACTGCTGTAGACACCTGTAATCAGTGTTTCCCTAATTGGCATTGATTGTGCCATCTTAGTCGCTACATTTTTAATGTATAAGATCTTTTCAAAACTAAGCTGGGAAATAAGGAAATAGGCTTGTAAAGTCTATGGTTACTAGACCATGTAACTATAGGTGTAGACTATTTCACCATGTCTTTGGATCTTCTCTCAGTCCTTTGCGTTTCTTTCAGCTGTGCTACAGTCACCAGGTGTGCACGTTTGTAATTCCTCTTTTGCTGGCCTTTGTTCTCACCAGGTACATGCTAGT
Organism: Nothoprocta perdicaria; assembly: GCF_003342845.1. NCBI lineage: Eukaryota > Metazoa > Chordata > Aves > Tinamiformes > Tinamidae > Nothoprocta > Nothoprocta perdicaria. The sequence continues at coordinate 3,124,925 of NW_020455588.1, forward strand.
TGTCCTATTGAAGCCAGTCAGTTATTAAATAACTGGGGAAGGAAAAAATTCTCTTTTCTTCTCTACTGTTTCTCTCTTTTTTAATATCTAGAAAAGAAGACAAACAAATGCAGAGTATCTGATGTGGCCAAGACTGTAACCAAAGCGGTTGTTCCCATCAAGAAAATCAAATATGAGTTTTTGTTTGTTTTTGTTTGTTTTTGATTTAGAAGAAACATCTACAGCAGTATGCATATACATTTTGGGGAAAAAAAAAGATACTGTTGTGAATACTGTGCTGATTGATGCAGGTTAGATATTACATAAATGTATTTCAAAGGAAAATGAAAAGTTGTTCAAGAGTTCTTCTGGTAAAAAGAGGGGTTAGCATTTTTCATTGTGTTTTTTGTTATTTTGTCCATTCATGTCTAGGAATAAAAATGTGTAGGCCAATTCACTAGAATAATCAGACCTTCTGATAGGAAATCAGCTTTAGAAAGGCTGAAATAAAACTAAATTCTATGCTATTTGAGTGGCCAAAGCAATAAAGCCATAGAAAGAGAGAAAATAATTTTTCAAGTCACAAACAGTATATGACATGTGAGATACCATATATTTCTTGTCATTTCAAAGCAATTCGAAATGCCAGTTATTCTCCTTACCCAACTTATAATAGAAATAACTACACTTTAAAAGTTCATGATGGCTCTCTAATATAAATTGCACTGGATTTTCCTGTCTCTTACCTTTCCATGTTCTCTGCCCTTCATTTATCGTTCTTTCCTAATGAAAACCATTCCTCCTCAATTCTGTCTAAATCTATCCTGGAAGCTTTTAGTGTCTGTCTTCTTATTTATATGGGTGCCAGAATGCTGTGATGAGGAGTTTCTAAAGAATTCCAAATTATTTGAACAGAGAAAAAAAAATATATATCACAATCTCTTTCCCATAGGAAAATAATGACTGCATTTGTTTAATCAGGCCTTGAGTACATGGAGGTGAATATAATATAATATTTACATAATTTGGTGAATCTTCCCTGAGATGAAAGTTCCCAAGATGTGAAGTGATTTTTGTATCTAGTAGATCAAATGGTATTCTGGAATGAGCTCATGAGTCTTGAAAGATATCCCTGTCTTCTGTCCTCATTAATTTCATCGCTTTCCTTGATTATTGTTGCTAGGAGCTTGTAGGTGTCATGGGAAATCAATAGTGCAGACCTAAAGATGGTTCTTCAGATAATCAGTATATTCCATTATTCATCTCTTTTGTATATAAATAATTGTATGTTTGTGAAATAAAGAATGACGCTCAAAATCGGAATATTATGCAGGTAGCACTACCATGTATTTCACTCCTTTGAAGGGATACAGAAAGTCTTAAACTTCATGGCATAGGTTAAATGATTCAGTGTATTTTAAAAATATTTCTATTTCAGGGATTCACATTGTAATGAAGTTTTAACTTCAGCTTTTGTATGCTTACTAGCACTATACTATACTGTATATATATATATACACACACACACAATACAATAATTGTTGAACAGTGTCCTCAACTTCAATGCTGCAGTTCTCTCCTACTAAACAGAGAAAACCTGTTAGTTAGTAAGAAACAAGATTAGCGGGTCTAATTTTAAAAAGTTGATTACTCAATCTCCAATTGTTGATAACAAAATACTAGTATGCAGATATGATTCCTTCATCTCAAAAATGATATTATAAAACTTGAGAAGACTTAGAGAAGGTCCCCAAGTATGATCACAGATACAGAATGCAATAGTAAGCTAAAAGAAACAGAACTTTCCAGACTGGTAAGAAGATCTTATAGAGATGAGTACAGTCAAAGATGGCATGGAGAGCACATAAATAGTTTGGCTCAGATTTTTACCATCTTATATTCCAGTATAAGACATTATGAGGTATCAAATAGATATAGGTATAAGAAATTATGAGGTATCAAATAAAACTAGTAGCTACTAAGCTTAAAACACACAAGAAGAGGTGATTCTCAATAATTGGACAAGAGAACTGTGTAACTGTTGGCTGCAAGGGTGAAGTAGAGCTTGGAAGAGTCCATGGTTTCTCAAGAAGGACAAAAATCTTTAGGAATAACTAAATATGCAGAAAACATATCCAACTCAAGATTCCCAATCTCCAAATGGATAGAGAGCACAGAGTACTACAGGAAATAATGGGTCTATGCTGTCATTTTTGTTCCTTAAATGTTGCCTTTGGACACTGTCACGTGGCAGGAGACTGGAGTACATGTGCTTTGGTTTGGCTCCTAATGGCTAATCTTATGTACCAGCAAGGAAACAGCAGTTCAGTATCACATATAATATTATAAATCCAATATGCAAGAGTCTGCTTTTATCTTTCTACTTTTCCTCTCCAGATGTTAACTATTTTTAAACATGGAGAGTTCTCCTAAGACCAGGGGGGTATTAACTGATTTCTCTGCTTACCTTCGTTTAAATGTAATTTCTTTGACTTTTCTTTATCATCTGTATGTCTGCTTTCTTGCTCACTGGGAAACTGGGGATTTTTCATTATTATAACTCCTACGGAGTAAATATTAATGTAGAATCCTCTGCATAGGTCACATAAGATTACAGCTAATACTAATTCATTACTCTAATACAGCTTTGACATACAAACCATACATGAAATGACTTTAGGTGTTAAACGTTCTTATCCACAGCAAAATATTTTAAATTTCAAACTTACCCTGCAAACCACCTTCTGATCACTTCATTTAGTCAACTATTTAGGAAAATGTTTTGTTAATCTTGTTGTTGTTGTTGCTGATGTTAATAAATACCAAAATTTAGGGTGAAATTTATCTCTAATAGTACAAGATAACCAAAAATGTATCAAAGGTCATGGAAAAGTTTCAGAAATGCATTTCTTACGCTTGCAAACTGTCCTATCACAATACAAATTTAAACCTTTCTGTGATCATATAAGCATATAAGCATGATATATTTGGTGCAACTTATTACACTTCAATTTGTTTCTACTGACACCACTCCCACATTAACATCATTAAGGTGACAGTACCCTCACAAGTCCTGTCAAGAAAACACATCAAAACAGTTCAAATATGTTATCTCCTGTCAAAACAGACTCATTACCTAGTGCCAAAATAGCCTCATCATGCAGTTTAGATACATTCCAATCAAAAAAAAAAAAAAAAACCACACTTCCCTAATTTTCATTCCTTTACTACTCAATGGTCAAAAGTTATTTATTTCACTGTGTGTAAAAGGTACATCATGAAATTTACTGTTTCTACATCTTTAGGACTACAGGAAATGGCACCAAAAGTTCCACAGGAACTTGAGAAAACACTTTTTGACAGTGAGGGTGCCAGAGCCCTGGAACAGGCTGCCCAGAGAGGTTGTGGAGTCTCCTTCTTTGGAGATGTTTAAAACCCGCTTGGACGCAGCCCTGTGCCCCGTGCTCTAGGTGACCCTGCGTGAGCAGGGGGGTTGGACTCGATGACCTCTGAGGTCCCTTCCAACCTTAAGCATTCTATGATTCTATGATTCTATGAACTAGAAAACAAAATCTACGTGAAAGGATTTTGTGAATTGTGGTAGCCTTGAAAAAAATAGTAAGATAGGACTCAATTACTTAATAAAATTACTCTATTATTTAATTACTATTACTATGGTTACTGTAAAAGGAGGAGAGGCAATATGGTTTCCATATCTAAGGCACACAGTATAAGAAGAAATAGAATTAAATTGCATCAAGGAAGATTCACAAGGAGTTTATAAATTTGAAAGTATAAGAGATCACTAAGAAGAGTTAGTTAGAGTTTTAGTGATGAAGAGTTGATTCTACCATAGGTAGAATCCATGTGGATTCTTGATATCACTTAGTAGCGCTGTAATTTGATCTGCTGGGCCATTTTTCGTTCGTATTTTTAAATAGGAAAGAAATAGATTAAAAAAAAAAACAATTTAATATACACATATTTAATAGATGGACTGACAACTTCAATGGGACCATGATCTTCCAAAAATCTCTTAGACACTTCTGGAAATTCAGCAGGACTGAAGGTCAAAGTCACCTCCTTGTCCAGGAGAAGGAAAAGAAAGAGGGAGCAAAAGAGAGAGATCACTGTCACTTCTTATTCCAAGATGTGCTAAGGAATGGGTAATATTAAAATTTAGGGAAATAATCATTGACTTTTTTAGTTGATTCAGACAGTGCAGTTCCTCATGTTGCAAGTTGCTTGTCTTTCATAAGAATACTTTAGAATAAATATATCTAAAGCACTGTCTGCATCTTCAAAGGCCTTCAAATAAGCTGCTTTTACTGAAATCCTGGAATCATTGTTGTAAGTTGAAATTTTCAGATGGTCCGAAAAAATGGTTCTTTGATCCTTGCAGATTATGAATGGACCAAATTACACATGGAAAAACAAAATTTTCGCTGCTGTAAAAGAGTGAATATCAGTGCAGTTTACATCAAGCACATAGCAGTCTATTGTACTGCTGGTTTGGAAAAATGATCAGATGTTTCTAGAGTCTAGACTGCAAAAATGTGTCTTCTGAATGCTGTATTTATGAAATATGAAAGTAACAGTGGTATATAATATCAGCTTTTAGTGTTTGTCTGCTTTGAACATAAAACAAGCATTTTATATAGATTTATATGGACATAAGCAAAATACTTTAGGAATAGATATACCGTGAACTTGAATAAAAATGACAGGCTACTTAGCTACCATATGAAGAAATATATGTATTAAAAGCGTATGTTTGATTCTCATGATGAAGAATGTTATTACGGATTGGTCAGAGGTCCTCAGTCAAGTTTCCTAGCAGTAAGTGATATTAGCCAAGTCATTTTGGCTTAACTTCATAAAAACTGTGGATTCTCATCACCGTTTGTACAACATAATATAAATTGAAGTTGTTAAACTTCACACAGTTGCTACCTAATGTCACAGGTGCCTGAAGATCCTTTGAGAGTTTAATTTGCACAGCTCTGATTCATTTTCAGATATATTTCTCATACTGGTGCTGATGGAGTAGCTGGGCTACTTGTTATAACGGGTGCTCTTCTTCCTTCTCCTCTTCCTCCACCATGTTTTGTACGGAAAAGATTGCCACATGGATGCCATGAATTTCTTTCAAGGCTGTGCATTTTTCTAACATCAGGGCCCTCCAAGAGAAAGCTCTGTAACAGTGCAATAAACCTTTGTGAATCCTGTCCTTCCTGCCTCCCTTTTCCATCTGCAAAACACTCTAAGACCTTTCCCCTCAATCACTGGGAAGCAAATTAAAAAAGGATTTTACAGTGCTCAGATGTTACCAAGCAAAGCAGTAAATGTTTTATCAAAAGGAGTGTAAATGCTTTAATACCAGGGGTTTCTAAGAACAGTGCACATGGAGAGGGTAAAGGGATGCTGGGGGTTATGCAGCGACCTGCACTCGGCGTGGTGTTAAACCATGCAGGCTCTGAGAGGCTCGTGCAGTGCTCTGAGAGCCCCTGAGTACCACTGTGCAAGCAGGCACTGCCACCCTGCAAGGCCAAATTTAGCAACCTAGCTAATTCTCTGTGATGACCTTTCCCACCTACATTGTTAGAGTGCTGAGGGACTTAACACACTCTCACCTGGCACGTGGAGGCGGGGGGCAGAAAGACTAAAACCTGAAGCTGCTCAGGAGGGTATCTGGCTGCAAGGGATGAAAGGCTGCTTGCTGTGTAGCTTTTAAGGGATGCTTGCTCCTCCTTGTCTCTTTTTCAGGACTGTAGAGCTGGTAAAGCGATACCCAGCTTTCCGTAACAGAAGCAACTGTGAGTAGGTGATTAAAATCACACATATGGAGGTAAATTTAATAGTTTTTTTTGATTTGTTTTTCTATGAGGAAGTTTCTATTTAAGTATGCTGCAAGTGCACAGTAACCCTTGGAGAAAAAAATGTGTCTTAATTCTTCTTGCTTATTAATAACCAGTTTTGTCTCTTATGGACTATTAAAGAAATAAATGCTAGAAGCTTTTATCTTTAAGTAACTTCAGCCAAAATATAATGAGTACGAATCTTCAAAGGAACACTACGTACAAGGAATGAAAGGGGTGATGAAAATAAAAGCTATTTGGAGAACAATCATATGAAAAATTTAATCTTTCAAATTTATATTGCATTTTCCAAAGATGAATTAATTGCATACAGTTGTGGTGAAGGATACAAATATACTTACAGCTTAACACAATAGACTGCAAGGATGTGTGGCTAAGTGGTCTTTTTTTTATTTGATAAAGAAGCACTGGGAAAAATTGGAATGAGTTTTTCTTATGTGTGTGTGTATATTTATATCTATATATATATAACACAATATAATCTTTTGACTTTCTATGTCAATACTTGCATTTCTGAGGTCAAAGCAGCTATATGTGTGTATGTATGGTTATTTCTTTTAGAATATGCACATTAAGTGAACAACCTGATTGACTTCAATGATGAAAAGAATGTATTTTGTCTTTAGCATTGCTGAGCAGGTATCTAACACTATTTCGTGCTCTACTGTAACAGTATCCTGCTTTCTCCATAGCAAAATCTTTGTAGTCCCCACACATCTGAACACGATTAGAGTGTAAGTGTCTGAGCACAAAGCCATGTAATAGAAAACTGCTGCAAACACTTGAGCGCATTTCCTTCATCTGTGGAATTAAATGCCTTCAAGCAAGGGGCAAGCTGCTCAGCATGGGGTGAACACGGCCACCTCCAAACCAGCTTCTGAGTACAGTGTGGAGCTCCCTGTCCTCTTGGTTTAAGCCTCCCTATCAAGCCAGCTCTAGGTCTTTGTATCCCTTGTGTAAACATGGTCTGCAGTGCCTGACCCAGATCTTAGCTGAAAATTAATCTATATTCTAAATGCAGCTGGGCAAATAAAAGAAAAAATAGCCATGAATATTCATTCCAGAATGAATGTCAATTTGACTGTTATTAATGGCCCTTTCATAGTTTGTTTCTAGGTACCATTGAGTGCTTTAGATTTACTGGCATGAAAATGTATTAAGCACGAAGTGTTGTTCTAGCTGGGATGGCAAGGATAAAAGTATGACAAGGTTTGCTTGGAGAGGTAATATGCTACCTTTCAGTAAACCCGGGGAGAGGAGGAGAAAAAAAAAAAAAAAAAAAGGTAAACTTCTAAGTGCACAGCCAGAAGAGAGCCTTTCGTTTCAAGTATATTAGTAGGTTTTATAAAAAACCTGGTGTCTTCCTAGGAACTTTGTTTCTCTAAGAATTTCAATTTACTGTTTGAACCTCGAGTGTTATGCTAATTATAATGTTTTAAATTCATAACTTACATTTAGTACAGTAAAGTGCTGGTTATCAAAAAGGTGCTAAACATCCTCTATTCTCATTGTAATTATTCCGAATTAGCATGTCCATCAACTTTCTCACAGATAAGCATCTTTTCTCATAAGTGGTACTTAAGTGTTGTAGCATCTATGTTTTAGGTGATCAGATAAGTTTCCCTTTTGCAATTGACTAGAGAGATACTCAAAATGTGTTTCCTACAAGCATCTAGGTTGAGCAGAAGAAACATTAACCAGTAGGAAATGCTAAAGAAATTTAAAAATAGGTCTAACACCTACACATCAGTGGCAAGTACTTAAACCTGTGCTTGTAGCCACAAACTCCATATTATGCAGTAAAAAATAAGATCAAATCTCCCTTTTTGCACTTCAAATAAATAAAATAAATAGCAAGTGAATGCTGCCCAACAGCACAGTGGTTGGGCTGTGATGCGAGATTCAGATACACATCCTTCCTCTGCTTCAAAAGACCATTTCAGAAAAACCTGTTGAGCATTTCAGGGGCTTGGTTTTACTGGGAACAATTCTGAGCCTTGTTTTCATTTTGTGCTGAGTAAGAAGTTTCAGAACTTGCTTTCTAGATCAAATCTTTTGGGAAAGGTAGTTGAAGAAATATATAATAAGTAAAAGCCTGGGAAACTAAGGCATGAATTAGTCATTGCAGTAGCTGAAGCCCTCAAGATTTAAGCAGTTCTGTGCTTGCCTGCTAACAGAGATTAGGTGTATACAGCTGATTTGCAGTGGAGTTTCGGTGCCTGGAACCAGCTTGTGAATGCTAGTGCCATGGCGATGTCAGAGGCACCAAATGTCTCTGCTCCTCTTTTAAATGCAGGTTCTTTGATCTCATGCACAGGACACAAACAACAGTCCAGGGCTTTACTAGTATATAATTAATGCACAAAGCACAAATACTTTGTTGTAAAATTCTGAATTCCCAGTATGTTTTCTGTTGCTTCTTGGCATAAATCACATAGCCAGACAATAAAAACAAAAACCTACCAGATGATTTCTATATGTTGTGCAGTCAGGGAAATGTTTGCAAGGAGCTGCAGACTCAAACCCATTCACTGAATAACTGTATATCTTTTCAATAACAAGTACATTCAAGTAATTTTCAGTTCATCTAACAACCTTTTGGACTAGTGAGGTTTACTGAATAAAATATGTTTTTACAAATTACTGGCCTAGCCCTGAAAGTGCTTTCCTGTAAGCTGAGCTTGAAGTCTACAGAGACATGTCAGCTTGGTATGCAAAGAATACAAATAGCATACATAAATAGCAAAGGACATCACAATTCTGTAACAATTTCAGACAAATACTCATCTGAGACAAGAGTAGCCAGGCAGAAAAGCCATAAATATAAGAGGCATCAGTGTCAGAAATAGATTTACAGTAGTCTCAGGTAGCCACATACCATTCACTCAATGCATCAGGGACTGAGAAGCAATACAATTTAATTGCGAGCTGTGACATGTCAATGTTCACATCAGTTTGGAACATATTTCCCCTATGCAAAGCTGTGCATTTATAAAATATTACTCTGACTAAACTGTATTTCTGATTATTTAATTTTTCTTTATAACTTCATTTTGTAGCTTATTCATTTTGTTTAAGTGTAACCCTTTAGGAGCTGCAGGAAAAGCTTTTGGGGGACAGACTGAACTAAGAGACCAAACTTGTTTTACTTTTTGTGATGGTCACTTCTGCACAGGAAGGAAAAGCAGCTTGCCGAGGCTCTCCACCACAAGTTACATGAGAAAGTAATGACAAGAAACCCCGCTGCCAAATGGGAGGGATTGGTTCAGCCTATACACTCAGATAACCACGACTACAATGAAGTAAGCTCCACGTGTAATACAAATGCCATTAGTGGCAAGGGAGGATCCTTGTTTCTTCCAACTAATGTTATCAAGCCCCTAACAGAAGCTCTGCAAGAGAAAAGGGAAGTTTAATAAAAAGAAGAAGAAAAAAAAGTAAGCGAATCTAATTCACCTTTCCACTGACTTCTTTAAAGATTCTGTCAGGATGTTTTGGATTGAAGATATTGATTACCCGCAGGGCAGAAACTTAGAAGTGCATTCAGTATCCTCTGGTACTTAACCTGGGCTGATAACACCCGATAGCCTGTGGGATCTGCCCACAGCTATAGAAATGTGCGCCAGCATGGACACACACAGTTGCACACACATCTATATGCAGGGGGAGTCGCCCGTGTGTCATATGATTTAGGAGTGAATTCAGCCCTCAGTACCAGCGAGGTGAACAGCTGATCCGTTTTGCTTTCAGCCTTGCTTAATGCTGCTGCAGTCCCATCAGCTTTGATGATGTTACGTGTGGTGGGTATGTAAGTGAGGAGGAACAAGCCTATAGGCATGGAGCAGCTTCCAAAGCCTTGTTAAAGGCTGCTAGTTGAATTGCATTGGCATTGTAAATGGACAGTACTTTCCCATTTCTTAATTTTTCATTATTAGATCAATAGCATGTCTGGGATAGCAGTAGGGAGGGAAAAAATTACAAGAGAAAAATCAAATAAAGGGAAAAACTTAATTGCATGAAAGTCCTTAAGCTGCAAAGTTTCTTCAAAAACAGAGCAAGTAATTTAGGTAAGAGAACTGGAGGTGCGTGTCATTCCCTCCACGGGACTGGACACACAAATGAGGCTAGGGTTGGGCCTACTAGCCAAAATGCTCTCAGCTAGTCGAATTCACAATTTTGGGAAAGATTTAGCAGGAATGATGTCTGTTAAAGCCAGGAAGCTTGAAAGTGGATACCCTAAGCCAGCTATAGGAAACACCAAACACAGACTTGTGCTTCCAACTCTGTTCTTCCAGTGAGCCTGGCAGAAAATGTTCCCTCTCCCTTTTTTTCCCCCTATTTTTGACAATTGGCTTCTAAATCTGGTGCTAGATATTTCTCCATATTTGCCCCCTTCTGAATCTTATTCATTTGACAGTTTGGTGTTTAATCCCTTTCTCCATCTCACTTGCATACAACCGTGCTTTCCTTTTTTGTTACTTTTTTGACATTTGTTTTACACAGGGCATCTTTGGGAAACAATGAAATATTTAAAAAAAAATAACTAGCAGGCAAGATCAAAGTGAAAAATATTGCTATACTGACTGTGCTGATAGACTAGTTCAGAGCATCTCTTTGAAAAACAGATTTGCAAAGGCAAATATATAGCAATGATGCAGTTAACTGCTTTCTTTGTTTGTTTATTTTAAAACCAGCAAATCTAGATGACCAGAATGAGGGTGATTTTTCAACATCACTGTGTCTGTACAGTGGCAAGAGCTGCTATTTATTAAAGTACTTCTCATTTTGAAAAATGGGTAAAGGGGGATGTAGATGGAGTGGTTGATTTATGCTCCGTCAAACAGCCTGTGTTTTGCTATGTCTCTGAGCATTTCACAGAAGAGAACCTGTGCTTTCTCTCCATCCACTTTTAATGGGTGTAAAAATTCCAAGAAATGTGTAAATGACCATGGAAAATAACTGAGATCACTGACAAGCCACATTTTCATTGATTTCCAGGATGAAAAGAGTAGCAAAACAATTTTTTGTAACGTACAATACTGTCACAGTAAGGATCAATCCTGAAAAGATCCCTGAAGTCACTGAAGTGCATCGCCATGCAGTTAGCAGAATGTGATCTGTTACCCAGTGGCATGAATAAAGATATTCCCCAGCAATGTAAACTATCTGGGAAATTGCAGCTTTACAGGCCTACAGGTAATGTTTAAAATGAATGGGCAAATTTGTATTTTGTGGGTTGGTTTTTATAGAGATAAATGGACCCTTGATTACAGGCATTGCACTGCATATGATTTGTATGGGGACTGAGAAAGCTGAAGCTGTTTGTTAGTGCTGGCAGCTCGGGCCGTGTGGCACCCAGGGCTGCATGCGAGGCCCTGGTGCCAGCAACGCGAGCGCAGCGTGTTCAGAGAGGCCTTAGGTTTGCTCTAAATCACCCCTTGCTGGTGCGGGCCCTGGCACTGGGGCAAGCTGCAGGGATCGCAGTGAGCACCAGTGTGGCTTAGCATCAGCAACGGAGCATAATGTTTGATCAGTGGGACCTTTAGCAGCAACTGTGTGCAGTCTAATAATGGGCTTTTGCTAAAAGAAGCAATAGCCCCTGGGCCTGACAAATGCGCGTAGAGAAAACAGTCTTCCCTCTGGGCTCCATATAGATATTGCCATGGAGAATCGCCCAGTGAATTCATAGAGAACGGCCCAGTAAGTTGATAATCTCTTCAGTATTTCCTACCTAAGTGTATGGCCATCATGAAACAAGAGGTCTGAAGAGAATTAACTTGCCCTGTCCTCTCAATAGATTGTTAATGGGAAATAGAAATTGCAGTGCAGTGCCTGCCTTAATGATTTAGTTGCTGGGTATTCTAGTGGAACCGTCCAACTCAGATATTTATATTACAGCTCTCTAGCATCTTCTCTGTCATGGCCCAGCTCTCCCCTATGTAGCCATTAAAACTCGCCCGTCTGTGGTCCTTATCTGTGCAACTATGTGTTGCCTCCAGCATATCAAAAACTGAAAATGTGCTGATGGCTTCAGATAAACGGAATTCAATCTCCAAACAAATAACATGGGAGACACTGCACTGTTTAAATAAATAGGCAAATGAGAAATGCAATCAGTTTCTACATTATTGTATAGTAAATTGCCCCAGTCTGCCACAGTGCACTGCAGAATTTGGCCCTGGTGCTTTGCAGACTGTAAGTCTCAAGTACGACTTGATTAACTTAAAAAAAAAAAAAAGAGACTTTGTATTAATAATGCTGATTTTTCAAAAGCTAACACTAGAAGAGACAAGAAAACTTTAGATATAAAAGATACATTGAAGCCAATTAAGGTGCTCGAGATCAAACACTCTTTTAAGGGTTTAATTCTGACAGCTCATGGTTCCTTCCTGAATTTAGGTATCAGCTTGTCCCTTGATTTAACAGAGATAAAAGTTTAATTGGTAAATCTGGCCTTTTTTCCCAAGAGAAGTTGTCACCCATAGCAACTTAGAAATTCTATTATTAAAATTAATCTAGTTATTAAAACAGCATAGAAATTACTTTTCCCCCCCATAATTCTATTATAAGGTACGGTATCCACTTAAAATTGCAGTGACTCTTTGGTGACACTTTACCTAGTGCTATTCCCCACAGACTCCTCAGATCAGATGTTCCTTTGTAACTGGTTTCTATCAACCTTCCCACTGCCAACGTTTCCTTGCTATGGGAACCATATCCCTACCTATCACCGCTTTTTTAAGACTGGCCTTTTTCATTGAGAATGGAAGCATCTTCAGTGCTATGGCTAGTTAATGGTTAATAATCTTTTTCTCTTGTAGCTTTATCTCAAATTATTTTTCTTCTTATGTTGATTTTTTCTGTTTTTATTATGATAGCTGTGTCCTGCAGACATCTTGTGCTGAGATGAAGTTGCACAAATTTTGGTGACCTTTAAATGACTATTCATGGCTCCAGTGATCATTGCCGGGAGATTCTGACACTGAGCTGGATCTATACACTGTAATTAATCCTACTGTAATATTCTTTCCTTGGTATTTTTATCCTGACTTTTTTTTTAATAAAAATTTATGTATGTCCAATGTCTGCCTAACTTTTACAAATGATTTTAATTTGCCTGTGTTGAATTCTTTCCTCATTGCAGATGAAAACTTTCCAAGTTTGCAAGTCTAACTTGGCTTTTCTCCACCCCCTTGCCCTTTTCTGTTGCAAGGAAGAAGGCATTTGCTAGTGAAGGGTTTCAGAGAACATGTACTAGAGGTGACTGCATCTTGCTCATAGGGGCATGTGGAGTGACCTATACCTGGGGCGAGAGGCACGCTCAGCACCTTGGCCTGGGCGCCCTTGCTTTCTGCACCCATACAGGGTGCTGTCTCTGCAGCAGTCTCTGCACCAGTTGGTGTGTGCCCAGCTGAGGGAGAAAACGGGAGAGGTGGAGAGGGAATCATGCATGTTGGAGAGGTGAGAGGTAGGATCTGAGCAGCCACGTGGCTGGCAGAAAGGAGAGGTGATGATGGCCTTCGTTGGGTATTTCTGGGAGAGCAAAGAGAGAGTAAAGAGTGGCACAGCCCAGCCACACCGCTTCATGTAGCGTCCAGAATGGGTCTGCAAGACACATGTTCTAGCCTTTCACCTAGGATGTTTAATGTCATCATCTTGAATATTTTTGTATTTCTTTGAAAGTGCTTAAAAAAAAAAAAAACATAAAAGATGCTACTTTAATTTAGATCATGAGGCTACTCAGAAAAGAATCCATAGCCAAGAGTGTGCAGTTACTGATGCATCCAGAAAGCTATGAGAGACAGAAGTACAAAGCATTCCTTTCCGGCAAGCATCTTCCCAGTCCTCATCATTTATTAGGAGCTTCTGAGACAGAAATTACAGATTGCACCTGCATGATTATATTTAATAGCCACTGAAAGATGAATTCACCATGAATATGTCTAACACCTTTTGGAGCTTGCTTGTATTTTGGTGTTTATAATATGCTGTAGCAATGGACTCTATGATTTAATTACGCACAGCAGATTTATTTCTAGATGTTATGAAAGAGAAAAACATCAGAGATCTGAAAGTTGCTTTTAAGTGAAGGCTGAATGAGAGAAAAGCCAGAAAACCCCCTTCCACTCACCCTCATGCCAGGTCACACAGTGGTAATGCATCCAGAAGTGACTAAGAATGGGGAAAAACAAGAATAGAGCGAGATGAATAGTGGCAGGAGGAGGAAGGATCAAAGAATGCACTGTTTGCAATGACAAGAGTATGTCTTTAGCAGCTAGGCAGAATGCTGTATGTCATATGGGCTAGTTCAGTACTTCTGTGTAGTTCTGATTCTTAATTTTTCTTTCTATGCTGTAGCAACTACTAATTTTTCAAGGTTATGCTTGATTTTGTTTATTTCAGATTTTGTGTATAAATTAAAAATTAGCCTCGGAATTGTCTAGTGGTTAATTGAACATAATTTACTTTAAAGACTGATTTGTTCATTTGGCCTTTGGGCATTGCGAGATTGTATTCTATAGGTCTGTTTCTTAGTCATTTAATAGAAGAATCATACATAGAACTATCATATAATAATAACGTACAAAATAAGAGCCCACAGTATCTAGTGACCCTTTAAATCTGGTAATATACACAAGATAAGAGACCATGGATAATCATCTAAATTCAAACTATTGGAGACTAATCTATATGATTATATTAAGCTCTCAGTTTTCACACATGAGATAGTGGAGATACTAATTTTAGAGGCATGCTTGTAATGGTGAAACATTACTGTCATAATTTAGTACTTCAGCAAATATTGCTTTATTTAAATTTACAAATGCCGTGCATTAAGCTTTAAAAGATGTAATACTGCTTATTTGTGTAATGCTTTTGAAATGAATAATTATCCCCTCATGTCAATAAAACTGAGCCACATTTTTTTTCTGGTGAGTGATTCTAATTCTTTTTACAAAGAAGGTGAAATCATGCCTATGATGATTTGCTATAGATTTCTATCACTGATATGCAATAGAAAAACATGGTACTTGTGGTACTTGCTAATGATCTTTTTTATGATCTTCATAACCATGAAAATGCATATATATGCAGAAGATGGTGCTTTTTAATGATACTTCAGCAGCATGGAATGTGACAACTATGAACTGTTAGGATTGTATATCAGAATGGCTTTTGCATGGCAGTAAAACATGCTTTTGGGGAGCAAATCAAAATAAGCACTTTATAAACTAGGCTGATATTTTTCTTTAGAATAGCAGAAACTTTTCCAGATTTTTTTTTAACCTAAAGCCTGTAGGAATATTACAGAACAACCACTTTGTCAAATATTTGTTCTAACATTTATCTGAATATAACATTATTTGAATATGGGGATATAGTACAACCATTTTGTCAAATATTTGTTCTAACCTTTACCTGAATATGGGTATATAATATCATCTGTATAATCCCTCAGACAATGTTGAGCACTTTTCTTAACCCAGTGCCACCTATAGGTTTTGGCATACCCTAAACTGATATATGGAAATATGGAGCTGGATTATTAGATAGATAATATAGGTAAGGGGATTTATGAGTAATTTGTTTTGATGTTTCCATGGTTTGGACTGGTTAATTTAGAGATTAAGAAAAAAAATCACTGGGAAATAAACAGTAAACAAAACCACTTTTTAAAAACAAAATAAAAACACTTGAAATGCTGCTTATCTGCAACTCTATGTAAAACAAAGGTTTTCAATAGACTGAGGCTTATTGGTTTTGTCAAGTACATAAATAATAGGTAAGCAATACATTTTAGGAAAATACCTGGAAGGGGTTGTAGTGCGTGTTTTGTATTCACACCTCTGGTTGTTACAGTGCATAGCTTGCAGGAAAAGACAAAGACTCCAGACACCATCAACTGCAAGGAGCTGAATATAATAGCAATGACAGGGAGAGATTTCACTGGCAAACCTTTCCTGGCCTCTGATTGATAGCCAAAGGCACTGTTATTTTAGGAAAACCTCTTCCACTGTTCCTTCTTTGAACAGTGTGGGGTGGGAGCAGAGAGACATATAGCTATAGGATCAGAAAGGGTGATAAGAACACTCTGTTTTCATCTTCCCTCAATACACTACAGCAAATAACAGTATTTTTATTACATGTCATTATTGATTTAAGAGATGAATCTCTGAACACTTACTTGGGGATGATCACCTCAATTTCCTCCTACTCATTTGCACCACAGGTCTCATTTACCTCTCTTACTTTTTTTCCTCCTCCTCTTTCTTGGAGCACATATGAAGAGAAGAAAACGAAATCTCAAAGAACATGAAGAAGATTCATCTTGCAGATGACCTGCTGCCAGCTGATTTCCCTGTAGGATTTTTAGACCTTGCTGGGACAGGTAGGCAACTATTTGCAGGTTCATGAACGTGAAATATGCCTGCCTCTTAGCAGCAGGATGGCATGGAGATTTCATGCTATTTAGGCCCAAGGGAAAAGGTAATAATCTCTAGATAAAAAAACATTCTGCCTACAGCTAAGCATTTTGCACTTGAGAACACAGAACAACTGGCAGCCTTACAGCCAGAACTACTGTTGTACTTGGCTGATTAATTCCTACTTACTTAATAAAATATTAAGAGTATAGGACTTTCTTCTACCTGCCTAATGTGCTTCTCATTTTTTTTTTTCCATTTGAAAGCAATTTTTGAAGAAGGTGTTATTAAAAAGATATTTTACACTGGTTCATTTGACTGACATCTAAAGAGCACTTATTTGAGCATGCGCAGTTCTTTATGGTAATATAGCAAGGAGCTCATTGCTATAAAGAAAAGCTCAAGACCTGACTTTGAAGAAAATAGACAACTTCACATATGCAATAGAGTCAATGTACAGTAGTGGATTCTTTTTTCAGAAGTATTGAAATTTTATGCAGAAAAAAAGATCTGTATATTATTTAAGGTACATTACGATTTGGACTTCATACTGCTTTCCACTTTCCTGTACGAACAAGACAGCACTTGTATGGAAATAAGAGCACAAAGGCAGGCAGAAATGAGAAAGATGAAGTGACTGCAGCATGTTCTTTCTTTGCAGTCTCTGCTCTGCAGAGGTATGGGCTGCAGGTGAATGGAGCTGCATCGCAGTGTTGGGAAGGGAGGAAGACAACAGACTCCACCCCAGGCAATCTGAGGTAGGTGTATACTTTAGACCACCAGGCATCCAGCAGCAAAGTACTCAGATCAAATCACTGATTCAGAAGTATCTCCTCCCCCGGGAAAATCAAAATCCCATCATTTTCAACCCCATCACCCTTTTCTGACCACATTCTCATTTGGAAAGGGGTCACTGCCCTTAGAAAGCAGATAGCAATAGCACACCTAGCAAAACTCATGAGTAGGAATAAAGAGACCCTAGATGCCGAAAGCAGCTTCAGGAATCATCTAGTAGATGGGAGGTTATGCACTCTTTCCCTTGCCTTTGATATCTAAGTGCAATTCTAAGTGTTTGCTCAGTCTGAGAGCCTGTGTGTATTCACCACAGACTCTCATAGCTCACCTTTACACTGAGAGAATGTTGGCCCTATATTCTCCAAAAAAGAGGTATCTCAGAGGAAAATGCAATGAGGATTTGGTAGCCCTTGAGCTGATGAATACAAAAAATGTAACTAATATGCATAAAATCACAACTGGCCATCTTGGGTCTTTTCTGGGGTTCTCTGGGAGTAAATACTTTCTTCTTGCTTTAAAGGCAAAGGAGTACTTCAGGAAATGTTTTTGCTGTTTTGCAGAGCAGAGGAGAGCTATCACTTTGCACTACATTGAACTTGGAATAGCTCATATAAGCATATGACTAACATGTACTTGTTTCATTTTTTTGCACAAGTTTTATTTTCTTAAAATTTCTAGGATACCAAATGCTTATTCCAAGTCAGATATAAAATGTGGAGTATGATCATTCTGGAAAAGTCAAGTACATTCTTCTTCCAGCTTCCTATGTCAGATGAACACATGTTTTGCAATATCTATGCTAGCAACCATCAAGAGCTCAGACATAGAATTTGCACCTTGATTCAATGATCTTTAATGATTTAGTGCTAAAGTTTGACCATGCATACTTCACTGAAAAGAATGGACTTGAGTTGATGCTTACATATGTTCTGTGAATGATGCTTTACTAAAGATATGCATTCATAATTAAAGGATCTCCCTTGCCAGTTATTGCAAATTTTCAATATTAAATGACAAATGCAGACTCCGCATTTACATCTTTCAATTAAGAGTCCCATCTCTTTCTGCATGCTACAGAAGAAAAAGTAGTATGTTCTTTAGGTGAAAAAGAACATCAGCTATGAAAAAGATACTGACCTAAATTCATGCAAATATTTGTTCATCACTTTTAACTATAAATGGAAACCTTGCTATTTCTTTAATAGTATTAAGCAGCAGGCTAAGTTTTGAAATTGTGTGTAACAGTACTTTTCACTTTAGGAAGCCAGAAAAAGAATCAAGTCCCTTGTGTAACCAGGTATGTGAAGCAATAGCATCTTCTACGCCAAAAACAGGCACTGGGGACCACAGAACCTTCCCACCAACAGGAAGTTGATGGGAAGGGAGTCCTGGAGATCATGTAATCCGGTGGCCCACTGTCACTTGTACTAGATCAAGTCAGTCACAGCTTCATTCATCTGAGTCCAGGACACCTCCAAGGATGGTGATTCCACAAACTCTTGAGCGCATGGCACTATGCTTCTAGAAAAGAAGTTTTTCCTAACATCCAATCTGCAAATTGTGGCTGCTGCTATACTATCTTATTATACTGGCTGCCATTACCAGGAACTGTTTTGGCTTCATAAGTTGTAACTACATGTCAAGTAGTTGTGAGCTGCTATTAGGTTTTTTCCTTTGCCTTCTCTTTTCTGGACTAAACAAGCCTAGCAGCCTCAATTTCTCTTTGTATGTCATGTGTCCCCACCCTGAATATCCTGTTAATCATCTGCTCTACCTCCTCTCCCATCTACATGTTCCCTTGGATCCTCTAAGCAGAAAAGTGAGAAGCCCCCTTGAAGCCTTCTCCCTCGCATACTCCCTTGCATTTTCAGCAATCCCTCCCTGATCTCTGGGATAAAGTCTCTGTCTGTGGCAGCTGGCAGAGGTTGGGCTGGATAAACTTGAGTTGTAAGGAAGCTGGCAAGAAAAGGAATGTAACTTAAGGGTAAACAACCTGTTAATTGCTGTGAAAGCTGTGAATGTGTGCAGGGTGCAAGGTGCAGAAAACCTTCAGGTGGGCAGATGGTAAGCACTGGTGCCAGAAGACAGGAACTGCATGAATGAATCTAGTATTCTCTACCCAGTCCTATAGCTGATGTTGTCCAGGGTAACTGTGGGAGAGACCCACAAAGAGCCTAAGAAGGGAGAGACTCGCCGAGTATCTGAGAGACCCTCCGGGACCGCAGGGCTGTGCACTGTTCACAGCTAGAGCCACCACACGGACGTGCCAGCCTCCATCCTGCTGTGCCATATCCCCAGCACAGGCCAGGAGCTTATGTCACATGTTGGGCATATATCTGATCAAAGTGCTTCGGTAACCAAGTCCAGTTATTGCCTATACTCTCAGAGTGATCTTAAACCATGCCACCATGCACCAATAAATGCATGTGAACACCCTCCTCCAAGTCAGCAAGCCCATTCATGTTGACATCAGCCCATAAGAAGGACATACACGACCTGCACAAGCCTGGACCAGGAACCTTCCTTTGACGACAAGCCTTGTTCACAAGTCCCGACGTTCCTACAGCTACAACAAAGTGCTGCTACTAAAAGTGACACATGCAGTTTATACAACAAGGAAAACTGGCAAGCAACGAGCCGACAACGAAGCATTTCAATTAAATGCCACACTTATGAAAATATTATCCTAGCAAAGACTGTCAGCAATATTTTGAATCTGGCTACAAAGACTGATTACTCCAAGACTGGAAAGGAGTAGAAAGTAAACAAAAAAGGAACGACTGGATAGGCAGGGATATACAACTCTGCATGGCCCAGAGCAGTTGCAGGGAGTATGGACTATTTATTTGGTAAAAGCATAATGGGATTTGTGAAATGAAGAGAAGTAGCAGATGCTGGCTCAGACACAGGCTGTTAGAGGAAACTTTCTGTGGCAGCAGATTATCAAAAGTCTTATTGAATCTGAAGCCTGGTTATTGAGCAATTACCAGAACAGAGGAAATTTGATTTAAAAAATGGATTTCTGGAATTTCAGTTTAAAATTGTGGGTAGTTGAGACTGTGGAGGAACTAGCAATTTGTTTGGATTTACTTTTATGGCGTAATAGCTGTGAAGTAAAGGCCAGAATTGGGGTCTTTTCAGTCAGAAGAAATTCCCTTGAAATTTGTGGCTTACATATGCAGCAATGTTCTGATTGTACAGGAAAAAAAAGTCACAGTTTCAGGGACAGAAACCAAGTGATCGCTTGGCTCTGCCATGGGGACACGGAGAAGGGAGAAGGTTTGAGGCCCCATCCTCACTAGTGCCACTTGAGCTACCACCTGCTGCCCTCCACTCACTTTTGCTGCCTCTGATAGAGGCAAGAGCCAGGAGCCCACTCCCAAACCCCCAGAGCAAGACATGGGAAAGAGCAGAGCTGCCAAATGAAGCAAGGGACGTGCACACCCTATGGAGGTGGGCACAGTGAATGATGTATGAAGCTGAAGGGAGAAGGACCAAAGACATCATCACCACCTACTCAGCTAGTGAGTGGGCAGCAGTGGCGGAACTGCCCTCTTAGACCAACCTGAATAACTCTTCCAGTCTGGATGCTGGTGTTCAGTCCACAGTATTGGCTGCCAGTAAACTCTTGCTTACTGCATAAGAGCTAAAAATATTTTAAAAATATTTTCCCTTTTTGTTAGTCAGAAGCTTTAATTATAAAAGGCAACATTTAAATTATTTATATGAATTTGTATAATTTTATATATATATTAATAGTCAGTTTCTCATAGACAAAAAATGCAGACAACAAAATAAGGATGTAAAATAGAGGGCCTCAAGGGCTATAAAATACGGTTTGAAACACAATTCCACTCCAAGCTTTACTTGCAGTCAATATATTTTTACATTATGTCTAATCTAGGCAGACAACTTACATAACAGGATCTCTCACTTCCCTTCTAAATCTCTTCTCAGATGTGACATGACCTTCCACATAGGGAAAACTAGACATTTCAATATTCTGTTAAATGTGGCACATAATTTTTATTAGTTTGCAAGTTTGGTTTTCCATCATACATAAGAGAAGTTTCAGATTCAAATACATGAACTAACATTTAAAGATTACACAGACATTAGGATTTTAAAGGTATTTTCAACCTTTTTGTGAGGCAAGGCTTTTCTGGGAATAAGATTGTACTTAAGAGCATATTTTGACTGTAATTTTTTTTCTCTCTTTGTAAGTACTCTGCTAATCTGCATTAGGTGGAAAAGATGGGTGCTAATGACTCTAAGAACCGAATTTAGCTATGTCATCTGTCATCAGACTCACTTAAACTTGTCTACAAGGAACCTGTACATAAAGAAGTGTGAGAAAAACCTCCAAAGCCACTCCTAATACTGGAAATGCTGTTAAGGATAAGAAGAGCTGACATATAAAAGGAAACTCACTATACCAAATTACTCACTATAACAAATTAGGATATTACAGCACTTAATCACAATTTTAGACTGAGCTTCGGTAAGTATTAGTTATGGCAATTATAGCATCTCCTTTCTGCTGTAATACCATCTTAGTGAAAAAACGTAACACAAATGTCAGTGACTTTCTCACTGGTTTATCTCCAAAAGAAAAACAGGCATAAAGTATATCTGTGTCTTGATATAATGTCTAGACAGGCCCCATTATCAACTTTCCTGTCCTCTTCAGGGAGTCTTCTGGCTGCATCTTGCTTGGAGATGATGAACTTCACATATTACTGCTCAGAAAAGATTTTGATTTAAAATAAATCCTTTGTATTTTATGGTGCAGTTGCAAGTAACGTCTTCAAATATTTATTCCCAAAGTAAGCAAACTAGCTAGCATTTTTCTGTGTTTTTCAGTAGCTAGAGGTTAACTGTTACCCCAATATGGCCAGCCACTCATTTCTCTCTCCCATTCACTCAGAGGACCAAGATAAGGAAAGATTAAAATATTTCTTAAAGTACAGCAGTAAAGCTGTACTTTCTGACAGTCTGATTCATAGATGTAGGCTGTATTTGAAAACATTTCTAACTCACTTTAATGTTGCAAACCAATTAGTTTTTAAATTGACTGTTCCTTTAATGTCACCATCTGTTTTAGGATTATAGTAAAATTTGATAATGAATTTTACCTTGTGTGGTTTTGAAGCAAATTGAGTCCAATTCTCATGAGTTTTAATGTAAATTAGGTGCATGTGTAACATTGAGAATCTAGGCCTTTGAGATTTAGGACTGTTTTGTGAACAGTCTGGCAGTTTTAAGCAGAAAACCTCGTTATTATTTCACAGTTCCATAGAAGGCAAAAAAAGAAAAAAGAAAAAAAGGATTTCTGTAATTATTTATGTGACTGCTGTATTTTTATTGTTCCTAATACAAGCCTTTTGGAGACATTCACAATATGACACAGATACTGTGGCTGTTTTGCTTTGTGTTCTTTTTTCTTTTTTTTTTATCTTGTTTTTTTGAACAGTTCATATAAATTATCTTTTGAGAGCGCAGTAAAGACCTTTGCAAGAGCTTTGTCCACTGAGGCCACATATTGTGTCCCTAACACTTTGGCACAAGCAAGCAAAACCATGAAGTTTTGGGAACAGATGCAGGCTATCACATAACTTTAGCACATAAATAATAATAGAAGCCAAGAAGGCACTCATCTGTGTGGAAATTACTGGCAATTTTTTAACATGTAATGAGACAGTCATAAACATAAATCTCCACAACTGATGGATCGGATTCTAACAAAGCAACAAAAGAGGTCTGCAGTATTCTTTATTTTGAAACCCCTCCCTAAATCTGCAACTCAAAATCTGTTTCCTAAATCTTGTAAATTTATGCCACTGTTCTTTAATTCAGAGTGCACGGGTGTTAGATATTCAGAGGTCACAATGTTTTAAGGTACCACAGTGGACATTCAACTGCATGCTGCTATGACTGGCCCATAGGTAAAGAGAAGGTCTTCCAGGTGAATTAAGTTTTCATTAGACCTCACCCTCTCCTCACTTTCTCTATCGGCAACCAGGAAAAAAATTGGCAAAGATCCCCAGACTCTTCCTACTAAATACAGTACAGCAGTAGGGCCAGCGTTCAGTTTGTGTAATCAGCCCAGTGCCATGAGGTCTTTATCTTAGGTTTCCTGTTGGGAGTTTAGTTGTTATGCCTGGTTGTTGAAGACACCTCTATGCAGCGTGAGGAAATGCACTTCACGCGTTCCCGTTGGTCACTGCTGCTGCCAAGAACTGACCTCCGAACCTTTCATTGCCCCTGTGCAGCCAGGGGGTGACTCCATGCACCCGACATACACAGGAACATACACATGTTCAGCTGAGAAAAATTAAACGGGACCACGACACAGACGTGATACTAATCATGACCTCTTCTGACTTACTCTCTTTAGGTAAACAGACTAGATACTACTGGAATCCATTAGATTTAAACATTTATAGGAGAGAATTGAAAGAAAATAATGTTGACGGGAATACTAGAAGAAACCGCTATAGCTGAAAACTTTCCAAAGCAACATTTGTTCAGACCGATAATAAAAACTCATTTTAAAATCCTTAAACCAATTTATTGCTGCTATAAACTATTATACTGGCAATACCTTGAATTTTTTATAGTTGTATATAAAAACAATTTCTTCTTTGCAACAAATTAAACTAGCTTGTCTACCTTCAGCAATGTGCCATTATACTAAAAGCAAACTGTATCTGGCAACCCAATTTTATAAAAGCACTATAAAAGAGCAACATTTATTGTTAACTCTTCTTACATCTCTGCTTAAAGTTAAAAAAAAAAAAAGCAAAAACAAAATGCAGAGCGCATAAAATGCTGTGCTTTCTATTAGCAAATATCCCTCCAAACCCACTATTCAGAAAAGCTTTTAAAATTATATGATGTGTTCCTAAGTATGTGCACATGATTTACAGTAAGCAGCATAAAAGACAGATTTTTCTGTGTATTTTCTGTATATTTCTGTGTATATTTCTGTAAAGAGTAGGCTTACTGTTTTTAATTACTGCATGTTTTTGGGCACAAGAAATCGATCCTAACTCTACCACAGCCTTTGGGTACTACAAGGATGAAAGGTAATAAACAAACATGAAAATACAATACAAAACATGGGTGAGATTCCTCAGCCCCCCTTCAAGGCACTTTGTCAAAAACTTAAACAGTAATATAAGCGATTAGTTTAGTGAAAATAAACCTTTTGCTCAGGAGTGCCACATGCTCTAGGTGTCCCTGCTGGAGCAAGGGGATTGGACTAGATGATCTCTAGAGGTCCCTTCCAACCGCAACCAGTCTGTACCAGTACCCTCACAGGAACATCATAGAATTTCTTTGCCTCAGTGATAGTGGATACAGTAGTTTCTGGTTCTGTAATTTTAAGTACAAGGGAAGAGTCATTCCCTGTCTCCTCTGGTCTGTGTCTGCTTGCACCACCAGAAGCCTCTGCACCATTCAAATGCCTTTTTGTACAGCATTTCCTCAATCTGAGGAAAGATTCCTTACCTTCAAACTCTAAACACTATTTTTTATATCTAGGACTTTTTTTTTTTTTAATAATAGCTTAATTAGTTTGGTCAATAACTAATACATTGATTGATAACTAAAACATAAAAAAATCAATTGCTGTAGTCCCAAATATCTGGATTTTAAAAAGCACCTTCCTAAAGAGGTGCTTGGTCATATTCTGAAAAGCATGAAAGCACCAATCTCCTGAGTTGAGCTGTAGATGTGAAATGTATGATTTTATTTTTGTTACCTACTTGTCTTTAGAAAACGCAGTATCTGTACAGTTTCTTTCCAGAATACATCCTTCTACAGCCTTTCACCACAGTTGATAGTTCACTTAGTTTGCATGTAATTGAGGGCAATGATCTTGCTTCATCATTAAAAGAAGCAAGATTGCTTTGTCTCTCCTCCATTGCCTGCTGGAAAAGTTCCTTGACCTATGCAAGGGTAAGTATAGATGTGCTGGGCAGTGATGTCCTCAATAAAGATAACAGGGATTAGGGAGTGTTTTTAAGAGCTATAGGATTTGGCAGTGCTGACTTGGGGTTTAAGCGTGTAGTAGCCAGAGGACACCTTGCACTGGGGTGTCCTGTTGGGGTGGAAATGCGTGGATTGACGAGTGTCAATCCTGCCTGAAAGTCACTCTGCAGGACGCACAAAGGGTCCCCGTGCAGCGAGGGGCAGAGGAAGTGGGAGCCCGGCCGCTCGCGCTACCGGGAAGCGCACGGCACGGCCTCCGTGGAACGAGCAAAGGGAGAAAGAGAAGCCGAGTCCACAGAGCTCCTAAGTGTCCTTCTCTGAGTTATCATGTCATTTCCTGATGAAACCCCCCTTCGCAGGCATCCGTGACACTCACGTAATCTTGCAAAGTAATTTCACCGCTCTTTCAATTCACCTACAAGGCCTATTTTGAGGAATTCAAAAAAATTGCCCAATTTTGCTTTTCTCTAAGGTAGAAGTCAAGTGAGCTCCATAAATTTTAATGGACAATTTAGCAGTCTTTGGGTCTTTTACTGGCATTAAATTTCTGTCGCTTTTTGGATGTACAATCTGAAATTTATTTTATTCTTTTGTAAGTGAGACAAGTTCTACAATCTATATGTGGAATGAGGGAATGTAACTCTTGAACTCCTCTCTCAAAAACCTTTATATACCAGAATGACGGGAGGATGTCATCATTTGTGTTTAACTCTCATTTCCTTTTTTTGGCTCCAAATAGTAAATTAAGCAATAATTTCTAACCAGCAGGTACACTAAAAAGCTTACGCAGAGCTGTTAAACCAACCTCCATGTGAAGCTCCAAGGTTGTGTCACATTCAAAAATGTCTGATTAAATGATTTTTAAAAACAGCATTTTCTTACTTTTGTCTCTCAAAGCAAATCTTTGTTGTTTTCTAAACTTGCAGTCAATCAAAAGTACAGTATTAAAAGCTAGTGTATAACTTTCAATTATTTAAAAAACAAATAGAAATCTACAAAGAAATTAATAATAGTTTCACAATATCGAACATAAAGTAATTGTATTTTTTTCTATTCTGAAAATTCATTTATTACCTTACTGAAATAAGATTATCTTTTAATTTTAAGAAAAAATACTTAAAATGTTTTCCTGGCCATGCAACACTGAAACGTCACTTTTAAAGTGGGTAGTTTTGCAAAAGCACACCTTGAAAAAGGAGAATAGAAAGAAGTCATTACATAGTCCTCACTGATCAAAAAATCCTTGCGTATGTTTCCCCTTAAACATTGAGTCTGGTGTACAGTTTACCATGAAATATGCCACTGTATGTTCTTCTGAATATATATCCCGGCACTGTTGCATCTTATGGGGTCCATGCATGACTGGCATGTCTTTAGGACTGTTTAATACCTATAACTCGTGTTCTAAAATATATTCCTCCTTGACTTTCAAAAGGAAAACTTTCCTCAGTCAAAAACCACTGTATGAGAATGCAGTTCCTTGCACTTGCCAGAAAATCAAACAAAACAAAAAAAATGAAATGCATTGGGGAGAGGAACCCTAAGATTTTGGGAGGGTGAGTGCAAGCAGGGAAGCTTCCCTCAAGCACGGAAGACCTACCGAATTTCCAAAATACAGCAAATGCTATCAAGAAAGTTTAATCGCATGCTTCTCTCTAGCATTTTGCAAACAGAGCAAATCTTTACTTATTAGAAGATGCATTTGTTGTCCAAAAGCATCTGAAATGTTATCTGTGGCAAAGTCCATGAATTTTCAAAAAGGAAGATGTACAACTAATAGTCAAATGACCTATGCAGTGCCTATAGTGGCTTCAGTCTTTCTGATGCCAGATCCTAGCTCCATGTTTATGTAACAGGCCTTGAACTCGTTTTTCCAGTTAACTATCACTAATAGTTAAACTTGTCAACAGTTTATTAGTGAATCACTGTTGAAATAATTTATATGTGATCTTACACGATCCTACTTGACCTTCAAGCTGAAAAGTTTAAATTCTCTAGAACATGAAAATAAGTCTGCACATAGTCTGGTGATTACTAATTGCACAGCAGAAATACTCTTTTATACAGAATTGTATAGAGCTTCTGTGCAACTTTCCCAGGCAGTTTTGGTCACTCCTGGTCACACCTCTCAACGCATCTGTTGCTCCACGGCTTCTGGTTGTGTTCCAGCCCTGGGGACACTCATTTTTTGGGGGGTATCTCCACTATTTCTCCGCTGCAGAAGCTGCAGCTGCAGCCTGAACTGCAGCTCTAAGACGCGTTCTCTGCATTCGCCTTTTTCTCACGTCCTTTCCCTCACATTCCCTCTGCATGAAGACTTCACACACCAAACCCAACACAACTCCCCTACCCAACAACCAGAGCCTTAAGCAGCACATTTTTGGTGAAAATACAAGTGTTCCTCCAACAGTTACTCCCCAGTGTGGGAAGCCAAGACACTACTGAAGAGCAGGGCTCAATAAGCAGCTCAAAGGCACACAGCAGGATACCCAACATGCCTGCACCTGTGCTGCTATATGCTAGGATTATCGTTACGTGGAGTTGAGGGTTTGACCAGATTTGGGACAAAAAGCCCCTATTGGGGAGAGCGCGCCCCTCTCCCGGCCAGTGCGCATGCGCGTGCGCAGCCGCCCCCCCGCCACGTGACCCCAACGGCCGGCGCGTCCCTGGCAGCGCGGCCGCTTCCGCTTCCCGTGGCGGCGGCGGCGGGCGGGACGAGGGGCCGCCATGCGGGCGCCGCGG